>NW_027175324.1:0-300000 GCF_028021215.1 Eschrichtius robustus
TTGGAAGTGAGTCAAGTGGGTGTAAAGCCGCATAAACACAGCCGTGAAAAGCAGCTAAACCCCATTATAAAAATAAATAACTTTTAAAAACCCGTAAAACAAAGACAGTGAAAGACAGAGAAATTCTTACACAATTCGTTCAGGGGCTGTGATGCAACCTGGATTGACCATATCTAGACCCACACCTGGATGAGACATAAGGGTGGACACTCTTGGGGCTGAGAGGTTGAGTGAGGTTGGGTGAGCAAACACAGACCCTTTAAAGTAATACTGCGTGGTACCCATCCCATGGGTCCCAAATCTCCAGGTTCAAGGGCATCTTCCTACATCGAAAACATGCATGAGAAACCCAGAACATGGTACACCGTGTGATTTTGAAAGGTTTCTAAAACGCACCTCATTTCTCATCTCATTGTGCTCGGCTTCGCCTTATCAGCTACTTTACTAGCAATCTCCCTACTTGGAGAATCAGCACCTTTAAACTCCTGTTCCCTACAGGTTGCAATTTGTCCTGAGGATGAACGGAAGAGGGGCAACCAATGAGAGACTAGATCTAGGTGTTGGGACAGGCACAGGTCACTCTATTTTCCATCAGGAAGAAGAATTAACCACAGGCTCAGCCTGCCGCCAGGAACCAGAATAGGGCCTGAGGCAATCCCATGCTTTTGCGGCCAGCTCCCAAAAAAGACAGTTGAAAAATGGAGCTCAGGGGCACTGCAATTCACAAACCTGCTGAGTTGTAAATGATAACTCTCGTCCACAAATATATTGAGGGAAGGCAACGAAGAGGATTTGAAAGCAAGGCAGAATTGCAGGAAACAGGTTTCAGGAGGTAGATTCGAATCGCCTTTAAAGCACATGAAAAGTGGCAAAATGTCAACAATGATGCCCTTGGCCAAAAAGGGCGTATGCGTTTTTTCCTGAATATATTCAGGAAAAAACGCATACGCCCTTTTTGGCCAACCAAGCAACCTGGAAAGGCAAATCAGCGCTACAAAAACTCTCGCTTCCTATCGGTCAAAAGGGCCATGCTGCAAAAAGTGTCAAAATCAGAAATGCAGGACAGGCCATGGAGAAATGGCAGCCTTGCTACGCTGATGGGCAGGATGTAAATTGCCAGCAGCCACTCTGGAGAAGTGTACGGTGTGTCCTGAAACATCGAAAAAACACAGCTTAGGGAGCATAGGGCACATCCACTCATGGGCGTATAAATTGGAAAACTAAAACTCAGCAAGACACAGGCACCCCAAAGTTTAGGGCTGCTCTGTTGACAAGAACCTCCACTTCATGACACCTTAAATATCCCAGGAAAGAGAAAAATGGATAAAGAAGTTGTGGTCCTTATGTACAATGGAATATCACTCAGACATGAAATCAATGTCATAAGGCTAGTAGAAGCAAGATGAGTGGACTTAGGTACGAAGATTCTAAGTGAAATAAGTCACACAGAAAAAGACACTTATCATAAGCTATCACTTATTGAGGGAATGTAAAAACCGCTACACTTGAACTGAATTACAAAACAGAACAGAGTCACACGTTTAGAAAACACACTATGGCTGCTTAACGGGAAAGGTGAGGTGGGGTGATGCATAAAACAAGGGTTTCAAATTCGCTCAGATACCGTTCCATACACCCAATATGTAATAGACAAGACCTACTCCTTGCTCAGTGAACTGGACTCAACACCCCCTATTCACCGCACAAGAATATATCTGACTAGTAAGAATCTTAAAACCTATGTATTGATATCTGTCAGGAAGTGAGTCAAGTGGGTGTAAAGCCGCATAAACACAGCCATGAAAGGCAGCTAAACCCCATTATAAAAATAAATTACTTTTAAAAACCCGTAAAACAAAGACAGTGAAAGACAGAGAAATTCTTACACAATTCGTTCAGGGGCTGTGATGCAACCTGGATTGACCATATCTAGATCCACACCTGGATGAGACATAAGGGTGGACACTCTTGGGCTGAGAGGTTGAGTGAGGTTGGGTGAGCAAACACAGACCCTTTAAAGTAATACTGCGTGGTACCCATCCATGGGTCCCAAATCTCCAGGTTCAAGGGCATCTTCCTACATCGAAAACATGCATGAGAAACCCAGAATATGGTACACCGTGTGATTTTGAAAGGTTTCTAAAACGCACCTCATTTCTCATCTCTTGTGCTCGGGTTCGCCTTTCCAGCTACTTTACTAGCAATCTCTCTACTTGGAGAATCAGCATCTTTAAGCTCCTGTTCCCTACAGGTTGCAATTTGTCCTGAGGATGAACGGGAAGAGGGGCAACCAATGAGAGACTAGATCTAGGTGTTGGGACAGGCACATGTCACTCTATTTTCCCATCAGGAAGAAGAATTAACCACAGGCTCAGCCTGCCGCCAGGAACCAGAATAGGGCCTGAGGCAATCCCGTGCTTTTGCGGCCAGCTCCCAAAAAAGACAGTTGAAAAATGGAGCTCAGGGGCACTGCAATTCACAACCCTGCTTAGTTGTAAATGATAACTCTCGTCCACAAATATATTGAGGGAAGGCAACGAAGAGGATTTGAAAGCAAGGCAGAATTGCTGGAAACAGGTTTCAGGAGGTAGATTCGAATCGCCTTTAAAGCACATGAAAAGTGGCAAAACGTCGACAATGATGCCCTTGGCCAAAAAGGGCGTATGCGTTTTTTCCTGAATATATTCAGGAAAAAACGCATACGCCCTTTTTGGCCAACCAAGCAACCTGGAAAGGCAAATCAGCGCTACAAAGAAGTCTCGCTTCCCATCGGTCAAAAGGGCCATGCTGCAAAAAGTGTCAAAACCAGAAATGCAGGACAGGCCATGGAGAAATGGCAGCCTTGCTACGCTGATGGGCGGGATGTAAATTGCCAACAGCCACTCTGGAGAAGTGTACGGTGTGTCCTGAAACATCGAAAAAACACAGCTTAGGGAGCATAGGGCACGTCCACTCATGGGCGTATAAATTGGGAAAACTAAAAATCAGCAAGACACAGGCACCCCAAAGTTTAGGGCTGCTCTGTTGACAAGAACCTCCACTTCATGACACCTTAAATATCCCAGGAAAGAGAAAAATGGATAAAGAAGTTGTGGTCCTTATGTACAATGGAATATCACTCAGACATGAAATCAATGTCATATGGCTAGTAGAAGCAAGATGAGTGGACTTAGGTACGAAGATTCTAAGTGAAATAAGTCACACAGAAAAAGACACATATCATAAGCTATCAATTATTGAGGGAATGTAAAAACCGCTACACTTGAACTGAATTACAAAACAGAACAGAGTCACACGTTTAGAATACACACTATGGCTGCTTAACGGGAAAGGTGAGATGGGGTGATGCATAAAACAAGGGTTTCAAATTTGCTCAGATACCGTTCCATACACCCAATATGTAATAGACAAGACCTACTCCTTGCTCAGTGAACTGTACTCAACACCCCCTATTCACCGCACAAGAATATATGTGACTAGTAAGAATCTTAAAACCTATGTATTGATATCTGTCTGGAAGTGAATCAAGTGGGTGTAAAGCCGCATAAACACAGCCGTGAAAAGCAGCTAAACCCCATTATAAAAATAAATTACTTTTAAAAACCCGTAAAACAAAGACAGTGAAAGAGAGAGAAATTCTTACAAAATTCGTTCAGGGGCTGTGATGCAACCTGGATTGACCATATCTAGACCCACACCTGGATGAGACATAAGGGTGGACACTCTTGGGGCTGAGAGGTTGAGTGAGGTTGGGTGAGCAAACACAGACCCTTTAAAGTAATACTGCGTGGTACCCATCCCATGGGTCCCAAATCTCCAGGTTCAAGGGCATCTTCCTACATCGAAAACATGCATGAGAAACCCAGAACATGGTACACCGTGTGATTTTGAAAGGTTTCTAAAACGTACCTCATTTCTCATCTCCTTGTGCTCGGGTTCGCCTTTCCAGCTACTTTACTAGCAATCTCCCTACTTGGAGAATCAGCACCTTTAAGCTCCTGTTCCCTACAGGTTGCAATTTGTCCTGAGGATGAACGGGAAGAGGGGCAACCAATGAGAGAATAGATCTAGGTGTTGGGACAGGCACAGGTCACTCTATTTTCCCATCAGGAAGAAGAATTAACCACAGGCTCAGCCTGCCGCCAGAAACAAGAATAGGGCCTGAGGCAATCCCGTGCTTTTGCGGCCAGCTCCCAAAAAAGACAGTTGAAAAACAGAGCTCAGGGGCACTGCAATTCACAAACCTGCTGAGTTGTAAATGATAACTCTCGTTCACAAATATATTGAGGGAAGGCAACGAAGAGGATTTGAAAGCAAGGCAGAATTGCAGGAAACAGGTTTCAGGAGGTGGATTCGAATCGCCTTTAAAGCACATGAAAAGTGGCAAAATGTCGACAATGATGCCCTTGGCCAAAAAGGGCGTATGCATTTTTTCCTGAATATATTCAGGAAAAAACGCATACGCCCTTTTTAGCCAACCAAGCAACCTGGAAAGGCAAATCAGCGCTACAAAGAAGTCTCGCTTCCCATTGGTCAAAAGGGCCATGCTGCAAAAAGTGTCAAAATCAGAAATGCAGGACAGGCCATGGAGAAATGGCAGCCTTGCTACGCTGATGGGCGGGATGTAAATTGCCAACAGCCACTCTGGAGAAGTGTACGGTGTGTCCTGAAACATCGAAAAAACACAGCTTAGGGAGCATAGGGCACGTCCACTCATGGGCGTATAAATTGGGAAAACTAAAAATCAGCAAGACACAGGCACCCCAATGTTTAGGGCTGCTCTGTTGACAAGAACCTCCACTTCATGACACCTTAAATATCACAGGAACGAGAAAAATGGATAAAGAAGTTGTGGTCCTTATGTACAATGGAATATAACTCAGACATGAAATCAATGTCATAAGGCTAGTAGAAGCAAGATGAGTGGACTTAGGTATGAAGATTCTAAGTGAAATAAGTCACACAGAAAAAGACACATATCATAAGCTATCACTTATTGAGGGAATGTAAAAACCGCTACACTTGAACTGAATTACAAAACAGAACAGAGTCACACGTTTAGAAAACACACTATGGCTGCTTAACGGGAAAGGTGAGGTGGGGTGATGCATAAAACAAGGGTTTCAAATTCGCTCAGATACCGTTCCATACACCCAATATGTAATAGACAAGACCTACTCCTTGCTCAGTGAACTGGACTCAACACCCCCTATTCACCGCACAAGAATATATCTGACTAGTAAGAATCTTAAAACCTATGTATTGATATCTGTCTGGAAGTGAGTCAAGTGGGTGTAAAGCCGCATAAACACAGCCGTGAAAAGCAGCTAAACCCCATTATAAAAATAAATAACTTTTAAAAACCCGTAAAACAAAGACAGTGAAAGACAGAGAAATTCTTACACAATTCGTTCAGGGGCTGTGATGCAACCTGGATTGACCATATCTAGACCCACACCTGGATGAGACATAAGGGTGGACACTCTTGGGGCTGAGAGGTTGAGTGAGGTTGGGTGAGCAAACACAGACCCTTTAAAGTAATACTGCGTGGTACCCATCCCATGGGTCCCAAATCTCCAGGTTCAAGGGCATCTTCCTACATCGAAAACATGCATGAGAAACCCAGAACATGGTACACCGTGTGATTTTGAAAGGTTTCTAAAACGCACCTCATTTCTCATCTCATTGTGCTCTGCTTCGCCTTATCAGCTACTTTATTAGCAATCTCCCTACTTGGAGAATCAGCACCTTTAAACTCCTGTTCCCTACAGGTTGCAATTTGTCCTGAGGATGAACGGGAAGAGGGGCAACCAATGAGAGACTAGATCTAGGTGTTGGGACAGGCACAGGTCACTCTATTTTCCCATCAGGAAGAAGAATTAACCACAGGCTCAGCCTGCCGCCAGGAACCAGAATAAGGCCTGAGGCAATCCCGTGCTTTTGCGGCCAGCTCCCAAAAAAGACAGTTGAAAAATGGAGCTCAGGGGCACTGCAATTCACAAACCTGCTGAGTTGTAAATGATAACTCTCGTCCACAAATATATTGAGGGAAGGCAACGAAGAGGATTTGAAAGCAAGGCAGAATTGCAGGAAACAGGTTTCAGGAGGTAGATTCGAATCGCCTTTAAAGCACATGAAAAGTGGCAAAATGGCAACAATGATGCCCTTGGCCAAAAAGGGCGTATGCGTTTTTTCCTGAATATATTCAGGAAAAAACGCATACGCCCTTTTTGGCCAACCTAGCAACCTGGAAAGGCAAATCAGCGCTACAAAAACTCTCGCTTCCTATCGGTCAAAAGGGCCATGCTGCAAAAAGTGTCAAAACCAGAAATGCAGGACAGGCCATGGAGAAATGGCAGCCTTGCTACGCTGATGGGCGGGATGTAAATTGCCAGCAGCCACTCTGGAGAAGTGTACGGTGTGTCCTGAAACATCGAAAAAACACAGCTTAGGGAGCATAGGGCACGTCCACTCATGGGCGTATAAATTGGGAAAACTAAAAATCAGCAAGACACAGGCACCCCAAAGTTTAGGGCTGCTCTGTTGACAAGAACCTCCACTTCATGACACCTTAAATATCCCAGGAAAGAGAAAAATGGATAAAGAAGTTGTGGTCCTTATGTACAATGGAATATCACTCAGACATGAAATCAATGTCATAAGGCTAGTAGAAGCAAGATGAGTGGACTTAGGTACGAAGATTCTAAGTGAAATAAGTCACACAGAAAAAGACACTTATCATAAGCTATCACTTATTGAGGGAATGTAAAAACCGCTACACTTGAACTGAATTACAAAACAGAACAGAGTCACACGTTTAGAAAACACACTATGGCTGCTTAACGGGAAAGGTGAGGTGGGGTGATGCATAAAACAAGGGTTTCAAATTCGCTCAGATACCGTTCCATACACCCAATATGTAATAGACAAGACCTACTCCTTGCTCAGTGAACTGGACTCAACACCCCCTATTCACCGCACAAGAATATATCTGACTAGTAAGAATCTTAAAACCTATGTATTGATATCTGTCTGGAAGTGAGTCAAGTGGGTGTAAAGCCGCATAAACACAGCCGTGAAAAGCAGCTAAACCCCATTATAAAAATAAATAACTTTTAAAAACCCGTAAAACAAAGACAGTGAAAGACAGAGAAATTCTTACACAATTCGTTCAGGGGCTGTGATGCAACCTGGATTGACCATATCTAGACCCACACCTGGATGAGACATAAGGGTGGACACTCTTGGGGCTGAGAGGTTGAGTGAGGTTGGGTGAGCAAACACAGACCCTTTAAAGTAATACTGCGTGGTACCCATCCCATGGGTCCCAAATCTCCAGGTTCAAGGGCATCTTCCTACATCGAAAACATGCATGAGAAACCCAGAACATGGTACACCGTGTGATTTTGAAAGGTTTCTAAAACGTACCTCATTTCTCATCTCCTTGTGCTCGGGTTCGCCTTTCCAGCTACTTTACTAGCAATCTCCCTACTTGGAGAATCAGCACCTTTAAGCTCCTGTTCCCTACAGGTTGCAATTTGTCCTGAGGATGAACGGGAAGAGGGGCAACCAATGAGAGAATAGATCTAGGTGTTGGGACAGGCACAGGTCACTCTATTTTCCCATCAGAAAGAAGAATTAACCACAGGCTCAGCCTGCCGCCAGAAACCAGAATAGGGCCTGAGGCAATCCCGTGCTTTTGCGGCCAGCTCCCAAAAAAGACAGTTGAAAAACAGAGCTCAGGGGCACTGCAATTCACAAAACTGCTGAGTTGTAAATGATAACTCTCGTCCACAAATATATTGAGGGAAGGCAATGAAGAGGATTTGAAAGCAAGGCAGAATTGCAGGAAACAGGTTTCAGGAGGTAAATTCGAATCGCCTTTAAAGCACATGAAAAGCAGCAAAACGTCGACAATGATGCCCTTGGCCAAAAAGGGCGTATGCGTTTTTTCCTGAATATATTCAGGAAAAAACGCATACGCCCTTTTTGGCCAACCAAGCAACCTGGAAAGGCAAAACAGCGCTACAAAGAAGTCTCGCTTCCCATTGGTCAAAAGGGCCATGCTGCAAAAAGTGTCAAAACCAGAAATGCAGGACAGGCCATGGAGAAATGGCAGCCATGCTACGCTGATGGGAGGGATGTAAATTGCCAACAGCCACTCTGGAGAAGTGTACGGTGTGTCCTGAAACATCGAAAAAACACAGCTTAGGGAGCATAGGGCACGTCCACTCATGGGCGAAGAAATCGGGAAAACTAAAAATTAGCAAGACACAGGCACCCCAAAGTTTAGTGCTGCTCTGTTGACAAGAACCTCCACTTCATGACACCTTAAATATCCCAGGAAAGAGAAAAATGGATAAAGAAGTTGTGGTCCTTATGTACAATGGAATATCACTCAGACATGAAATCAATGTCATAAGGCTAGGAGAAGCAAGATGAGTGGATTTAGGTACGACGATTCTAAGTGAAATAAGTCACACAGTAAAAGACAGTTATCAAATGCTATCACTTATAGAGGGAATGTAAAAACCGCTACACTTGAACTGAATTACAAAACAGAACAGAGTCACACGTTTAGAAAACACACTATGGCTGCTTAACGGGAAAGGTGAGGTGGGGTGATGCATAAAACAAGGGTTTCAAATTCGCTCAGATACCGTTCCATACAGCCAATATGTATTAGACAAGACCTACTCCTTGCTCAGTGAACTGGACTCAACAACCCATATTCACCGCACAAGAATATATCTGACTAGTAAGAATCTTAAAACCTATGTATTGATATCTGTCTGGAAGTGAGTCAAGTGGGTGTAAAGCCGCATAAACACAGCCGTGAAAAGCAGATAAACCCCATTATAAAAATAAATTACTTTTAAAAACCCGTAAAACAAAGACAGTGAAAGAGAGAGAAATTCTTACAAAATTCGTTCAGGGGCTGTGATGCAACCTGGATTGACCATATCTAGACCCACACCTGGATGAGACATAAGGGTGGACACTCTTGTGGTTGAGAGGTTGGGTGAGGTTGGGTGAGCAAACGCAGACGCTTTAAAGTAATACTGCATGGTACCCATCCCATGGGTCCCAAATCTCCAGGTTCAAGGGCATCTTCCTACATCGAAAACATGCATGAGAAACCCAGAAGATGGTACACTGTGTGATTTTGAAAGGTTTCTAAAACGCACCTCATTTCTCATCTCCTTGTGCTCGGGTTCGCCTTTCCAGCTACTTTACTAGACATCTCCCTACTTGGAGAAACAGCACCTTTAAGCTCCTGTTCCCTACAGGTTGCAATTTGTCCTGAGGATGAAAGGGAAGAGGGGCAACCTATGAGAGACTAGATCTAGGTGTTGAGACAGGCACAGGTCACTCTATTTTCCCATCAGGAAGAAGAACTAACCACAGGCTCAGCCTGCCGCCAGAAACCAGAATAGGGTCTGAGGCAATCCCGTGCTTTTGCGGCCAGCTCCCAAAAAAGACAGTTGAAAAACAGAGCTCAGGGGCACTGCAATTCACAAAACTGCTGAGTTGTAAATGATAACTCTCGTCCACAAATATATTGAGGGAAGGCAATGAAGAGGATTTGAAAGCAAGGCAGAATTGCAGGAAACAGGTTTCAGGAGGTAAATTCGAATCGCCATTAAAGCACATGAAAAGTGGCAAAATGTCGACAATGATGCCCTTGGCCAAAAAGGGCGTATGCATTTTTTCCTGAATATATTCAGGAAAAAACGCATACGCCCTTTTTGGCCAACCAAGCAACCTGGAAAGGCAAATCAGCGCTACAAAGAAGTCTCGCTTCCCATTGGTCAAAAGGGCCATGCTGCAAAAAGTGTCAAAATCAGAAATGCAGGACAGGCCATGGAGAAATGGTAGCCTTGCTACCCTGATGGGCGGGATGTAAATTGCCAACAGCCACTCTGGAGAAGTGTACGGTGTGTCCTGAAACATCGAAAAAACACAGCTTAGGGAGCATAGGGCACGTCCACTCATGGGCGTATAAATTGGGAAAACTAAAAATCAGCAAGACACAGGCACCCCAAAGTTTAGGGCTGCTCTGTTGACAAGAACCTCCACTTCATGACACCTTAAATATCCCAGGAAAGAGAAAAATGGATAAAGAAGTTGTGGTCCTTATGTACAATGGAAAATCACACAGACATGAAATCAATGTCATAAGGCTAGTAGAAGCAAGATGAGTGGATTTAGGTACGACGATTCTAAGTGAAATAAGTCACACAGAAAAAGACACTTATCATAAGCTATCACTTATAGAGGGAATGTAAAAACCGCTACACTTGAACTGAATTACAAAACAGAACAGAGTCACACGTTTAGAAAACACACTATGGCTGCTTAACGGGAAAGGTGAGGTGGGGTGATGCATAAAACAAGGGTGTCAAATTCGCTCAGATACCTTTCCATACACCCAATATGTAATAGACAAGACCTACTCCTTGCTCAGTGAACTGGACTCAACACCCCCTATTCACCGCACAAGAATATATGTGACTAGTAAGAATCTTAAAACCTATGTATTGATATCTGTCTGGAAGTGAGTCAAGTGGGTGTAAAGCTGCATAAACACAGCCGTGAAAAGCAGCTAAACCCCATTATAAAAATAAATTAGTTTTAAAAACCCATGAAACAAAGACACTGAAAGAGAGAGAAATTCTTACAAAATTCGTTCAGAGGCTGTGATGCAACCTGGATTGACCATATCTAGACCCACAGCTGGATGAGACATAAGGGTGGACACTCTTGGGGCTGAAAGGTTGGGTGAGGTTGGGTGAGCAAACGCAGACCCTTTAAAGTAATACTGCCTGGAACCCATCCCATGGGTCCCAAATCTCCAGGTTCAAGGGCATCTTCCTACATCGAAAACATGCATGAGAAACCCAGAAGATGGTACACCGTGTGATTTTGAAAGTTTTCTAATACGCACCTCATTTCTCATCTCCTTGTGCTCGGGTTCGCCATTCCAGCTACTTTACTAGCAATCTCCCTACTTGGAGAATCAGCACCTTTAACCTCCTGTTCCCTACAGGTTGCAATTTGTCCAGAGGATGAACGGGAAGAGGGGCAACCAATGAGAGACTAGATCTAGGTTTTGGGACAGGCACAGGTCACTCTATTTTCCCATCAGGAAGAAGAATTATCCACAGGCTCAGCCTGCCTCCAAGAACCAGAATAGGGCCTGAGGCAATTCCGTGCTTTTGCGGCCAGCTCCCAAAAAAGACAGTTGAAAAATGGAGCTCAGGGGCACTGCCATTCACAAACCTGCTGAGTTATAAGTGATAACTCTCGTCCACAAATATATTGAGGGAAGGCAACGAAGAGGATTTGAAAGCAAGGCAGAATTGCAGGAAACAGGTTTCAGGAGGTAGATTCGAATCGCCTTTAAAGCACATGAAAAGTGGCAAAATGTCGACAATGATGCCCTTGGCCAAACAGGGCGTATGCGTTTTTTCCTGAATATATTCAGGAAAAAACGCATACGCCCTGTTTGGCCAACCAAGAAACCTGGAAAGGCTAATCAGCGCTACAAAGAAGTCTCGCTTCCCATCGGTCAAAAGGGCCATGGTGCAAAAAGTGTCAAAACCAGAAATGCAGGACAGGCCATGGAGAAATGGCAGCCTTGCTACGCTGATGGGAGGGATGTAAATTGCCAACAGCCACTCTGGAGAAGTGTACGGTGTGTCCTGAAACATCGAAAAAACACAGCTTAGGGAGCATAGGGCACATCCACTCATGGGCGTATAAATTGGGAAAACTAAAAATCAGCAAGACACAGGCACCCCAAAGTTTAGGGCTGCTCTGTTGACAAGAACCTCCACTTCATGACACCTTAAATATCCCAGGAAGGAGAAAAATGGATAAAGAAGTTGTGGTCCTTATGTACAATGGAATATCACTCAGACATGAAATCAATGTCATAAGGCTAGTAGAAGCAAGATGAGTGGACTTAGGTACGACGATTGTAAGTGAAATAAGTCACACAGAAAAAGACACTTATCATAAGCTATCACTTAGAGAGGGAATGTAAACACCGCTACACTTGAACTGAATTACAAAACAGAACAGAGTCACACGTTTAGAAAACACACTATGGCTGCTTAACGGGAAAGGTGAGGTGGGGTGATGCATAAAACAAGGGTTTCAAATTCGCTCAGATACCGTTCCATACACCCAATATGTAATAGACAAGACCTACTCCTTGCTCAGTGAACTGGACTCAACACCCCCTATTCACCGCACAAGAATATATGTGACTAGTAAGAATCTTAAAACCTATGTATTGATATCTGTCTGGAAGTGAGTCAAGTGGGTGTAAAGCCGCATAAACACAGCCGTGAAAAGCAGCTAAACCCCATTATAAAAATAAATTACTTTTAAAAACCCGTAAAACAAAGACAGTGAAAGAGAGAGAAATTCTTACAAAATTCGTTCAGAGGCTGTGATTCAACCTGGATTGACCATATCTAGACCCACAGCTGGATGAGACATAAGGGTGGACACTCTTGGGGCTGAAAGGTTGGGTGAGGTTGGGTGAGCAAACGCAGACCCTTTAAAGTAATACTGCCTGGTACCCATCCCATGGGTCCCAAATCTCCAGGTCCAAGGGCATCTTCCTACATTGAAAACATGCATGAGAAACCCAGAAGATGGTACACCGTGTGATTTTGAAAGGTTTCTAATACGCACCTCATTTCTCATCTCCTTGTGCTCGGGTTCGCCTTTCCAGCTACTTTACTAGCAATCTCCCTACTTGGAGAATCAGCACCTTTAAGCTCCTGTTGCCTACAGGTTGCAATTTCTCCTGAGGATGAACGGGAAGAGGGGCAACCAATGAGAGACTAGATCTAGGTGTTGGGACAGGCACAGGTCACTCTAATTTCCCATCAGGAAGAAGAATTAACCACAGGCTCAGCCTGCCGCCCAGAAGCAGAATAGGGCATGAGGCAATCCCGCGCTTTTGCGGCCAGCTCCCAAAAAAGCGAGTTGAAAAATGGAGCTCAGGGACACTGCAATTCACAAACCCGCAGAGTTATAAATGATAACTCTCATCCAGAGATATACTGAGGGAAGGCAAAAAAGAGGATTTGAAAGCAAGGCAGAATTGCAGGAAACAGATTTCAGGAGGTAGATTCGAATCGCCTTTAAAGCACATGAAAAGCGGCAAAACGTCGACAATGATGCCCTTGGCCAAAAAGGGCGTATGCGTTTTTTCCTGAATATATTCAGGAAAAAACGCATACGCCCTTTTTGGCCAACCAAGCAACCTGGAAAGGCAAATCAGCGCTACATAGAAGTCTCGCTTCCCATCGGTCAAAAGGGTCATGCTGCAAAAAGTGTCAAAACCAGAAATGCAGGACAGGCCATGGAGAAATGGCAGCCTTGCTACGCTGATGGGCGGGATGTAAATTGCCAACAGCCACTCTGGAGAAGTGTACGGTGTGTCCTGAAACATTGAGAAAACACAGCTTAGGGAGCATAGGGCACGTCCACTCATGGGCGTATAAATTGGGAAAACTAAAAATCAGCAAGACACAGGCACCCCAAAGTTTAGGGCTGCTCTGTTGACAAGAACCTCCACTTCATGACACCTTAAATATCCCAGGAAAGAGAAAAATGGATAAAGAAGTTGTGGTCCTTATGTACAATGGAAAATCACACAGACATGAAATCAATGTCATAAGGCTAGTAGAAGCAAGATGAGTGGACTTAGGTACGACGATTCTAAGTGAAATAAGTCACACAGAAAAAGACACTTATCATAAGCTATCACTTAGAGAGGGAATGTAAACACCGCTACACTTGAACTGAATTACAAAACAGAACAGAGTCACACGTTTAGAAAACACACTATGGCTGCTTAACGGGAAAGGTGAGGTGGGGTGATGCATAAAACAAGGGTTTCAAATTCGCTCAGATACCGTTCCATACACCCAATATGTAATAGACAAGACCTACTCCTTGCTCAGTGAACTGGACTCAACACCCCCTATTCACCGCACAAGAATATATGTGACTAGTAAGAATCTTAAAACCTATGTATTGATATCTGTCTGGAAGTGAGTCAAGTGGGTGTAAAGCCGCATAAACACAGCCGTGAAAAGCAGCTAAACCCCATTATAAAAATAAATTACTTTTAAAAACCCGTAAAACAAAGACAGTGAAAGAGAGAGAAATTCTTACAAAATTCGTTCAGAGGCTGTGATTCAACCTGGATTGACCATATCTAGACCCACAGCTGGATGAGACATAAGGGTGGACACTCTTGGGGCTGAAAGGTTGGGTGACTTTGGGTGAGCAAACGCAGACCCTTTAAAGTAATACTGCCTGGTACCCATCCCATGGGTCCCAAATCTCCAGGTCCAAGGGCATCTTCCTACATTGAAAACATGCATGAGAAACCCAGAAGATGGTACACCGTGTGATTTTGAAAGGTTTCTAATACGCACCTCATTTCTCATCTCCTTGTGCTCGGGTTCGCCTTTCCAGCTACTTTACTAGCAATCTCCCTACTTGGAGAATCAGCACCTTTAAGCTCCTGTTGCCTACAGGTTGCAATTTCTCCTGAGGATGAACGGGAAGAGGGGCAACCAATGAGAGACTAGATCTAGGTGTTGGGACAGGCACAGGTCACTCTAATTTCCCATCAGGAAGAAGAATTAACCACAGGCTCAGCCTGCCGCCCAGAAGCAGAATAGGGCATGAGGCAATCCCGCGCTTTTGCGGCCAGCTCCCAAAAAAGCGAGTTGAAAAATGGAGCTCAGGGACACTGCAATTCACAAACCCGCAGAGTTATAAATGATAACTCTCATCCAGAGATATACTGAGGGAAGGCAAAAAAGAGGATTTGAAAGCAAGGCAGAATTGCAGGAAACAGATTTCAGGAGGTAGATTCGAATCGCCTTTAAAGCACATGAAAAGCGGCAAAACGTCGACAATGATGCCCTTGGCCAAAAAGGGCGTATGCGTTTTTTCCTGAATATATTCAGGAAAAAACGCATACGCCCTTTTTGGCCAACCAAGCAACCTGGAAAGGCAAATCAGTGCTACATAGAAGTCTCGCTTCCCATCGGTCAAAAGGGTCATGCTGCAAAAAGTGTCAAAACCAGAAATGCAGGACAGGCCATGGAGAAATGGCAGCCTTGCTACGCTGATGGGCGGGATGTAAATTGCCAACAGCCACTCTGGAGAAGTGTACGGTGTGTCCTGAAACATTGAGAAAACACAGCTTAGGGAGCATAGGGCACGTCCACTCATGGGCGTATAAGTTGGGAAAACTAAAAATCAGCAAGACACAGGCACCCCAAAGTTTAGGGCTGCTCTGTTGACAAGAACCTCCACTTCATGACACCTTAAATATCCCAGGAAAGAGAAAAATGAATAAAGAAGTTGTGGTCCTTATGTACAATGGAATATCACTCAGACATGAAATCAATGTCATAAGGCTAGTAGAAGCAAGATGAGTGGATTTAGGTACGACAATTCTAAGTGAAATAAGTCACACAGAAAAAGACACTTATCATAAACTATCACTTATAGAGGGAATGTAAAAACCGCTACGCTTGAACTGAATTACAAAACAGAACAGAGTCACACGTTTAGAAAACACACTATGGCTGCTTAACGGGAAAGGTGAGGTGGGGTGATGCATAAAACAAGGGTGTCAAATTCGCTCAGATACCTTTCCATACACCCAATATGTAATAGACAAGACCTACTCCTTGCTCAGTGAACTGGACTCAACACCCCCTATTCACCGCACAAGAATATATGTGACTAGTAAGAATCTTAAAACCTATGTATTGATATCTGTCTGGAAGTGAGTCAAGTGGGTGTAAAGCTGCATAAACACAGCCGTGAAAAGCAGCTAAACCCCATTATAAAAATAAATTAGTTTTAAAAACCCATGAAACAAAGACACTGAAAGAGAGAGAAATTCTTACAAAATTCGTTCAGAGGCTGTGATGCAACCTGGATTGACCATATCTAGACCCACAGCTGGATGAGACATAAGGTTGGACACTCTTGGGGCTGAAAGGTTGGGTGAGGTTGGGTGAGCAAACGCAGACCCTTTAAAGTAATACTGCCTGGAACCCATCCCATGGGTCCCAAATCTCCAGGTTCAAGGGCATCTTCCTACATCGAAAACATGCATGAGAAACCCAGAAGATGGTACACCGTGTGATTTTGAAAGTTTTCTAATACGCACCTCATTTCTCATCTCCTTGTGCTCGGGTTCGCCATTCCAGCTACTTTACTAGCAATCTCCCTACTTGGAGAATCAGCACCTTTAACCTCCTGTTCCCTACAGGTTGCAATTTGTCCAGAGGATGAACGGGAAGAGGGGCAACCAATGAGAGACTAGATCTAGGTTTTGGGACAGGCACAGGTCACTCTATTTTCCCATCAGGAAGAAGAATTATCCACAGGCTCAGCCTGCCTCCAGGAACCAGAATAGGGCCTGAGGCAATTCCGTGCTTTTGCGGCCAGCTCCCAAAAAAGACAGTTGAAAAATGGAGCTCAGGGGCACTGCCATTCACAAACCTGCTGAGTTATAAGTGATAACTCTCGTTCACAAATATATTGAGGGAAGGCAACGAAGAGGATTTGAAAGCAAGGCAGAATTGCAGGAAACAGGTTTCAGGAGGTAGATTCGAATCGCCTTTAAAGCACATGAAAAGTGGCAAAATGTCGACAATGATGCCCTTGGCCAAACAGGGCGTATGCGTTTTTTCCTGAATATATTCAGGAAAAAACGCATACGCCCTGTTTGGCCAACCAAGAAACCTGGAAAGGCTAATCAGCGCTACAAAGAAGTCTCGCTTCCCATCGGTCAAAAGGGCCATGGTGCAAAAAGTGTCAAAACCAGAAATGCAGGACAGGCCATGGAGAAATGGCAGCCTTGCTACGCTGATGGGAGGGATGTAAATTGCCAACAGCCACTCTGGAGAAGTGTACGGTGTGTCCTGAAACATCGAAAAAACACAGCTTAGGGAGCATAGGGCACATCCACTCATGGGCGTATAAATTGGGAAAACTAAAAATCAGCAAGACACAGGCACCCCAAAGTTTAGGGCTGCTCTGTTGACAAGAACCTCCACTTCATGACACCTTAAATATCCCAGGAAAGAGAAAAATGGATAAAGAAGTTGTGGTCCTTATGTACAATGGAATATCACTCAGACATGAAATCAATGTCATAAGGCTAGTAGAAGCAAGATGAGTGGACTTAGGTACGACGATTCTAAGTGAAATAAGTCACACAGAAAAAGACACTTATCATAAGCTATCACTTAGAGAGGGAATGTAAAAACCGCTACACTTGAACTGAATTACAAAACAGAACAGAGTCACACGTTTAGAAAACACACTATGGCTGCTTAACGGGAAAGGTGAGGTGGGGTGATGCATAAAACAAGGGTTTCAAATTCGCTCAGATACCGTTCCATACACCCAATATGTAATAGACAAGACCTACTCCTTGCTCAGTGAACTGGACTCAACACCCCCTATTCACCGCACAAGAATATATGTGACTAGTAAGAATCTTAAAACCTATGTATTGATATCTGTCTGGAAGTGAGTCAAGTGGGTGTAAAGCCGCATAAACACAGCCGTGAAAAGCAGCTAAACCCCATTATAAAAATAAATTACTTTTAAAAACCCGTAAAACAAAGACAGTGAAAGAGAGAGAAATTCTTACAAAATTCGTTCAGAGGCTGTGATTCAACCTGGATTGACCATATCTAGACCCACAGCTGGATGAGACATAAGGGTGGACACTCTTAGGGCTGAAAGGTTGGATGAGGTTGGGTGAGCAAACGCAGACCCTTTAAAGTAATACTGCCTGGTACCCATCCCATGGGTCCCAAATCTCCAGGTCCAAGGGCATCTTCCTACATTGAAAACATGCATGAGAAACCCAGAAGATGGTACACCGTGTGATTTTGAAAGGTTTCTAATACGCACCTCATTTCTCATCTCCTTGTGCTCGGGTTCGCCTTTCCAGCTACTTTACTAGCAATCCCCTACTTGGAGAATCAGCACCTTTAAGCTCCTGTTGCCTACAGGTTGCAATTTCTCCTGAGGATGAACGGGAAGAGGGGCAACCAATGAGAGACTAGATCTAGGTGTTGGGACAGGCACAGGTCACTCTAATTTCCCATCAGGAAGAAGAATTAACCACAGGCTCAGCCTGCCGCCCAGAAGCAGAATAGGGCATGCGGCAATCCCGCGCTTTTGCGGCCAGCTCCCAAAAAAGCGAGTTGAAAAATGGAGCTCAGGGACACTGCAATTCACAAACCCGCAGAGTTATAAATGATAACTCTCATCCAGAGATATACTGAGGGAAGGCAAAAAAGAGGATTTGAAAGCAAGGCAGAATTGCAGGAAACAGATTTCAGGAGGTAGATTCGAATCGCCTTTAAAGCACATGAAAAGCGGCAAAACGTCGACAAAGATGCCCTTGGCCAAAAAGGGCGTATGCGTTTTTTCCTGAATATATTCAGGAAAAAACGCATACGCCCTTTTTGGCCAACCAAGCAACCTGGAAAGGCAAATCAGCGCTACATAGAAGTCTCGCTTCCCATCGGTCAAAAGGGTCATGCTGCAAAAAGTGTCAAAATCAGAAATGCAGGACAGGCCATGGAGAAATGGCAGCCTTGCTACGCTGATGGGCGGGATGTAAATTGCCAACAGCCACTCTGGAGAAGTGTACGGTGTGTCCTGAAACATTGAGAAAACACAGCTTAGGGAGCATAGGGCACGTCCACTCATGGGCGTATAAATTGGGAAAACTAAAAATCAGCAAGACACAGGCACCCCAAAGTTTAGGGCTGCTCTGTTGACAAGAACCTCCACTTCATGACACCTTAAATATCCCAGGAAAGAGAAAAATGGATAAAGAAGTTGTGGTCCTTATGTACAATGGAAAATCACACAGACATGAAATCAATGTCATAAGGCTAGTAGAAGCAAGATGAGTGGATTTAGGTACGACGATTCTAAGTGAAATAAGTCACACAGAAAAAGACACTTATCATAAGCTATCACTTATAGAGGGAATGTAAAAACCGCTACACTTGAACTGAATTACAAAACAGAACAGAGTCACACGTTTAGAAAACACACTATGGCTGCTTAACGGGAAAGGTGAGGTGGGGTGATGCATAAAACAAGGGTGTCAAATTCGCTCAGATACCTTTCCATACACCCAATATGTAATAGACAAGACCTACTCCTTGCTCAGTGAACTGGACTCAACACCCCCTATTCACCGCACAAGAATATATGTGACTAGTAAGAATCTTAAAACCTATGTATTGATATCTGTCTGGAAGTGAGTCAAGTGGGTGTAAAGCTGCATAAACACAGCCGTGAAAAGCAGCTAAACCCCATTATAAAAATAAATTAGTTTTAAAAACCCATGAAACAAAGACACTGAAAGAGAGAGAAATTCTTACAAAATTCGTTCAGAGGCTGTGATGCAACCTGGATTGACCATATCTAGACCCACAGCTGGATGAGACATAAGGGTGGACACTCTTGGGGCTGAAAGGTTGGGTGAGGTTGGGTGAGCAAACGCAGACCCTTTAAAGTAATACTGCCTGGAACCCATCCCATGGGTCCCAAATCTCCAGGTTCAAGGGCATCTTCCTACATCGAAAACATGCATGAGAAACCCAGAAGATGGTACACCGTGTGATTTTGAAAGTTTTCTAATACGCACCTCATTTCTCATCTCCTTGTGCTCGGGTTCGCCATTCCAGCTACTTTACTAGCAATCTCCCTACTTGGAGAATCAGCACCTTTAACCTCCTGTTCCCTACAGGTTGCAATTTGTCCAGAGGATGAACGGGAAGAGGGGCAACCAATGAGAGACTAGATCTAGGTTTTGGGACAGGCACAGGTCACTCTATTTTCCCATCAGGAAGAAGAATTATCCACAGGCTCAGCCTGCCTCCAGGAACCAGAATAGGGCCTGAGGCAATTCCGTGCTTTTGCGGCCAGCTCCCAAAAAAGACAGTTGAAAAATGGAGCTCAGGGGCACTGCCATTCACAAACCTGCTGAGTTATAAGTGATAACTCTCGTCCACAAATATATTGAGGGAAGGCAACGAAGAGGATTTGAAAGCAAGGCAGAATTGCAGGAAACAGGTTTCAGGAGGTAGATTCGAATCGCCTTTAAAGCACATGAAAAGTGGCAAAATGTCGACAATGATGCCCTTGGCCAAACAGGGCGTATGCGTTTTTTCCTGAATATATTCAGGAAAAAACGCATACGCCCTGTTTGGCCAACCAAGAAACCTGGAAAGGCTAATCAGCGCTACAAAGAAGTCTCGCTTCCCATCGGTCAAAAGGGCCATGGTGCAAAAAGTGTCAAAACCAGAAATGCAGGACAGGCCATGGAGAAATGGCAGCCTTGCTACGCTGATGGGAGGGATGTAAATTGCCAACAGCCACTCTGGAGAAGTGTACGGTGTGTCCTGAAACATCGAAAAAACACAGCTTAGGGAGCATAGGGCACATCCACTCATGGGCGTATAAATTGGGAAAACTAAAAATCAGCAAGACACAGGCACCCCAAAGTTTAGGGCTGCTCTGTTGACAAGAACCTCCACTTCATGACACCTTAAATATCCCAGGAAAGAGAAAAATGGATAAAGAAGTTGTGGTCCTTATGTACAATGGAATATCACTCAGACATGAAATCAATGTCATAAGGCTAGTAGAAGCAAGATGAGTGGACTTAGGTACGACGATTCTAAGTGAAATAAGTCACACAGAAAAAGACACTTATCATAAGCTATCACTTAGAGAGGGAATGTAAACACCGCTACACTTGAACTGAATTACAAAACAGAACAGAGTCACACGTTTAGAAAACACACTATGGCTGCTTAACGGGAAAGGTGAGGTGGGGTGATGCATAAAACAAGGGTTTCAAATTCGCTCAGATACCGTTCCATACACCCAATATGTAATAGACAAGACCTACTCCTTGCTCAGTGAACTGGACTCAACACCCCCTATTCACCGCACAAGAATATATGTGACTAGTAAGAATCTTAAAACGTATGTATTGATATCTGTCTGGAAGTGAGTCAAGTGGGTGTAAAGCCGCATAAACACAGCCGTGAAAAGCAGCTAAACCCCATTATAAAAATAAATTACTTTTAAAAACCCGTAAAACAAAGACAGTGAAAGAGAGAGAAATTCTTACAAAATTCGTTCAGAGGCTGTGATTCAACCTGGATTGACCATATCTAGACCCACAGCTGGATGAGACATAAGGGTGGACACTCTTGGGGCTGAAAGGTTGGGTGAGGTTGGGTGAGCAAACGCAGACCCTTTAAAGTAATACTGCCTGGTACCCATCCCATGGGTCCCAAATCTCCAGGTCCAAGGGCATCTTCCTACATTGAAAACATGCATGAGAAACCCAGAAGATGGTACACCGTGTGATTTTGAAAGGTTTCTAATACGCACCTCATTTCTCATCTCCTTGTGCTCGGGTTCGCCTTTCCAGCTACTTTACTAGCAATCTCCCTACTTGGAGAATCAGCACCTTTAAGCTCCTGTTGCCTACAGGTTGCAATTTCTCCTGAGGATGAACGGGAAGAGGGGCAACCAATGAGAGACTAGATCTAGGTGTTGGGACAGGCACAGGTCACTCTAATTTCCCATCAGGAAGAAGAATTAACCACAGGCTCAGCCTGCCGCCCAGAAGCAGAATAGGGCATGAGGCAATCCCGCGCTTTTGCGGCCAGCTCCCAAAAAAGCGAGTTGAAAAATGGAGCTCAGGGACACTGCAATTCACAAACCCGCAGAGTTATAAATGATAACTCTCATCCAGAGATATACTGAGGGAAGGCAAAAAAGAGGATTTGAAAGCAAGGCAGAATTGCAGGAAACAGATTTCAGGAGGTATATTCGAATCGCCTTTAAAGCACATGAAAAGCGGCAAAACGTCAACAATGATGCCCTTGGCCAAAAAGGGCGTATGCGTTTTTTCCTGAATATATTCAGGAAAAAACGCATACGCCCTTTTTGGCCAACCAAGCAACCTGGAAAGGCAAATCAGCGCTACATAGAAGTCTCGCTTCCCATCGGTCAAAAGGGTCATGCTGCAAAAAGTGTCAAAACCAGAAATGCAGGACAGGCCATGGAGAAATGGCAGCCTTGCTACGCTGATGGGCGGGATGTAAATTGCCAACAGCCACTCTGGAGAAGTGTACGGTGTGTCCTGAAACATTGAGAAAACACAGCTTAGGGAGCATAGGGCACGTCCACTCATGGGCGTATAAGTTGGGAAAACTAAAAATCAGCAAGACACAGGCACCCCAAAGTTTAGGGCTGCTCTGTTGACAAGAACCTCCACTTCATGACACCTTAAATATCCCAGGAAAGAGAAAAATGAATAAAGAAGTTGTGGTCCTTATGTACAATGGAATATCACTCAGACATGAAATCAATGTCATAAGGCTAGTAGAAGCAAGATGAGTGGATTTAGGTACGACGATTCTAAGTGAAATAAGTCACACAGAAAAAGACACTTATCATAAACTATCACTTATAGAGGGAATGTAAAAACCGCTACGCTTGAACTGAATTACAAAACAGAACAGAGTCACACGTTTAGAAAACACACTATGGCTGCTTAACGGGAAAGGTGAGGTGGGGTGATGCATAAAACAAGGGTGTCAAATTCGCTCAGATACCTTTCCATACACCCAATATGTAATAGACAAGACCTACTCCTTGCTCAGTGAACTGGACTCAACACCCCCTATTCACCGCACAAGAATATATGTGACTAGTAAGAATCTTAAAATCTATGTATTGATATCTGTCTGGAAGTGAGTCAAGTGGGTGTAAAGCTGCATAAACACAGCCGTGAAAAGCAGCTAAACCCCATTATAAAAATAAATTAGTTTTAAAAACCCATGAAACAAAGACACTGAAAGAGAGAGAAATTCTTACAAAATTCGTTCAGAGGCTGTGATGCAACCTGGATTGACCATATCTAGACCCACAGCTGGATGAGACATAAGGGTGGACACTCTTGGGGCTGAAAGGTTGGGTGAGGTTGGGTGAGCAAACGCAGACCCTTTAAAGTAATACTGCCTGGAACCCATCCCATGGGTCCCAAATCTCCAGGTTCAAGGGCATCTTCCTACATCGAAAACATGCATGAGAAACCCAGAAGATGGTACACCGTGTGATTTTGAAAGTTTTCTAATACGCACCTCATTTCTCATCTCCTTGTGCTCGGGTTCGCCATTCCAGCTACTTTACTAGCAATCTCCCTACTTGGAGAATCAGCACCTTTAACCTCCTGTTCCCTACAGGTTGCAATTTGTCCAGAGGATGAACGGGAAGAGGGGCAACCAATGAGAGACTAGATCTAGGTTTTGGGACAGGCACAGGTCACTCTATTTTCCCATCAGGAAGAAGAATTATCCACAGGCTCAGCCTGCCTCCAGGAACCAGAATAGGGCCTGAGGCAATTCCGTGCTTTTGCGGCCAGCTCCCAAAAAAGACAGTTGAAAAATGGAGCTCAGGGGCACTGCCATTCACAAACCTGCTGAGTTATAAGTGATAACTCTCGTCCACAAATATATTGAGGGAAGGCAACGAAGAGGATTTGAAAGCAAGGCAGAATTGCAGGAAACAGATTTCAGGAGGTAGATTCGAATCGCCTTTAAAGCACATGAAAAGCGGCAAAACGTCGACAATGATGCCCTTGGCCAAAAAGGGCGTATGCGTTTTTTCCTGAATATATTCAGGAAAAAACGCATACGCCCTTTTTGGCCAACCAAGCAACCTGGAAAGGCAAATCAGCGCTACATAGAAGTCTCGCTTCCCATCGGTCAAAAGGGTCATGCTGCAAAAAGTGTCAAAACCAGAAATGCAGGACAGGCCATGGAGAAATGGCAGCCTTGCTACGCTGATGGGCGGGATGTAAATTGCCAACAGCCACTCTGGAGAAGTGTACGGTGTGTCCTGAAACATTGAGAAAACACAGCATAGGGAGCATAGGGCACGTCCACTCATGGGCGTATAAGTTGGGAAAACTAAAAATCAGCAAGACACAGGCACCCCAAAGTTTAGGGCTGCTCTGTTGACAAGAACCTCCACTTCATGACACCTTAAATATCCCAGGAAAGAGAAAAATGAATAAAGAAGTTGTGGTCCTTATGTACAATGGAATATCACTCAGACATGAAATCAATGTCATAAGGCTAGTAGAAGCAAGATGAGTGGATGTAGGTACGACAATTCTAAGTGAAATAAGTCACACAGAAAAAGACACTTATCATAAACTATCACTTATAGAGGGAATGTAAAAACCGCTACGCTTGAACTGAATTACAAAACAGAACAGAGTCACACGTTTAGAAAACACACTATGGCTGCTTAACGGGAAAGGTGAGGTGGGGTGATGCATAAAACAAGGGTGTCAAATTCGCTCAGATACCTTTCCATACACCCAATATGTAATAGACAAGACCTACTCCTTGCTCAGTGAACTGGACTCAACACCCCCTATTCACCGCACAAGAATATATGTGACTAGTAAGAATCTTAAAACCTATGTATTGATATCTGTCTGGAAGTGAGTCAAGTGGGTTTAAAGCTGCATAAACACAGCCGTGAAAAGCAGCTAAACCCCATTATAAAAATAAATTAGTTTTAAAAACCCATGAAACAAAGACACTGAAAGAGAGAGAAATTCTTACAAAATTCGTTCAGAGGCTGTGATGCAACCTGGATTGACCATATCTAGACCCACAGCTGGATGAGACATAAGGGTGGACACTCTTGGGGCTGAAAGGTTGGGTGAGGTTGGGTGAGCAAACGCAGACCCTTTAAAGTAATACTGCCTGGAACCCATCCCATGGGTCCCAAATCTCCAGGTTCAAGGGCATCTTCCTACATCGAAAACATGCATGAGAAACCCAGAAGATGGTACACCGTGTGATTTTGAAAGTTTTCTAATACGCACCTCATTTCTCATCTCCTTGTGCTCGGGTTCGCCATTCCAGCTACTTTACTAGCAATCTCCCTACTTGGAGAATCAGCACCTTTAACCTCCTGTTCCCTACAGGTTGCAATTTGTCCAGAGGATGAACGGGAAGAGGGGCAACCAATGAGAGACTAGATCTAGGTTTTGGGACAGGCACAGGTCACTCTATTTTCCCATCAGGAAGAAGAATTATCCACAGGCTCAGCCTGCCTCCAGGAACCAGAATAGGGCCTGAGGCAATTCCGTGCTTTTGCGGCCAGCTCCCAAAAAAGACAGTTGAAAAATGGAGCTCAGGGGCACTGCCATTCACAAACCTGCTGAGTTATAAGTGATAACTCTCGTCCACAAATATATTGAGGGAAGGCAACGAAGAGGATTTGAAAGCAAGGCAGAATTGCAGGAAACAGGTTTCAGGAGGTAGATTCGAATCGCCTTTAAAGCACATGAAAAGTGGCAAAATGTCGACAATGATGCCCTTGGCCAAACAGGGCGTATGCGTTTTTTCCTGAATATATTCAGGAAAAAACGCATACGCCCTGTTTGGCCAACCAAGAAACCTGGAAAGGCTAATCAGCGCTACAAAGAAGTCTCGCTTCCCATCGGTCAAAAGGGCCATGGTGCAAAAAGTGTCAAAACCAGAAATGCAGGACAGGCCATGGAGAAATGGCAGCCTTGCTACGCTGATGGGAGGGATGTAAATTGCCAACAGCCACTCTGGAGAAGTGTACGGTGTGTCCTGAAACATCGAAAAAACACAGCTTAGGGAGCATAGGGCACATCCACTCATGGGCGTATAAATTGGGAAAACTAAAAATCAGCAAGACACAGGCACCCCAAAGTTTAGGGCTGCTCTGTTGACAAGAACCTCCACTTCATGACACCTTAAATATCCCAGGAAAGAGAAAAATGGATAAAGAAGTTGTGGTCCTTATGTACAATGGAATATCACTCAGACATGAAATCAATGTCATAAGGCTAGTAGAAGCAAGATGAGTGGACTTAGGTACGACGATTCTAAGTGAAATAAGTCACACAGAAAAAGACACTTATCATAAGCTATCACTTAGAGAGGGAATGTAAACACCGCTACACTTGAACTGAATTACAAAACAGAACAGAGTCACACGTTTAGAAAACACACTATGGCTGCTTAACGGGAAAGGTGAGGTGGGGTGATGCATAAAACAAGGGTTTCAAATTCGCTCAGATACCGTTCCATACACCCAATATGTAATAGAGAAGACCTACTCCTTGCTCAGTGAACTGGACTCAACACCCCCTATTCACCGCACAAGAATATATGTGACTAGTAAGAATCTTAAAACCTATGTATTGATATCTGTCTGGAAGTGAGTCAAGTGGGTGTAAAGCCGCATAAACACAGCCGTGAAAAGCAGCTAAACCCCATTATAAAAATAAATTACTTTTAAAAACCCGTAAAACAAAGACAGTGAAAGAGAGAGAAATTCTTACAAAATTCGTTCAGAGGCTGTGATTCAACCTGGATTGACCATATCTAGACCCACAGCTGGATGAGACATAAGGGTGGACACTCTTAGGGCTGAAAGGTTGGGTGAGGTTGGGTGAGCAAACGCAGACCCTTTAAAGTAATACTGCCTGGTACCCATCCCATGGGTCCCAAATCTCCAGGTCCAAGGGCATCTTCCTACATTGAAACATGCATGAGAAACCCAGAAGATGGTACACCGTGTGATTTTGAAAGGTTTCTAATACGCACCTCATTTCTCATCTCCTTGTGCTCGGGTTCGCCTTTCCAGCTACTTTACTAGCAATCTCCCTACTTGGAGAATCAGCACCTTTAAGCTCCTGTTGCCTACAGGTTGCAATTTCTCCTGAGGATGAACGGGAAGAGGGGCAACCAATGAGAGACTAGATCTAGGTGTTGGGACAGGCACAGGTCACTCTAATTTCCCATCAGGAAGAAGAATTAACCACAGGCTCAGCCTGCCGCCCAGAAGCAGAATAGGGCATGAGGCAATCCCGCGCTTTTGCGGCCAGCTCCCAAAAAAGCGAGTTGAAAAATGGAGCTCAGGGACACTGCAATTCACAAACCCGCAGAGTTATAAATGATAACTCTCATCCAGAGATATACTGAGGGAAGGCAAAAAAGAGGATTTGAAAGCAAGGCAGAATTGCAGGAAACAGATTTCAGGAGGTAGATTCGAATCGCCTTTAAAGCACATGAAAAGCGGCAAAACGTCGACAATGATGCCCTTGGCCAAAAAGGGCGTATGCGTTTTTTCCTGAATATATTCAGGAAAAAACGCATACGCCCTTTTTGGCCAACCAAGCAACCTGGAAAGGCAAATCAGCGCTACATAGAAGTCTCGCTTCCCATCGGTCAAAAGGGTCATGCTGCAAAAAGTGTCAAAACCAGAAATGCAGGACAGGCCATGGAGAAATGGCAGCCTTGCTACGCTGATGGGCGGGATGTAAATTGCCAACAGCCACTCTGGAGAAGTGTACGGTGTGTCCTGAAACATTGAGAAAACACAGCTTAGGGAGCATAGGGCACGTCCACTCATGGGCGTATAAGTTGGGAAAACTAAAAATCAGCAAGACACAGGCACCCCAAAGTTTAGGGCTGCTCTGTTGACAAGAACCTCCACTTCATGACACCTTAAATATCCCAGGAAAGAGAAAAATGGATAAAGAAGTTGTGGTCCTTATGTACAATGGAATATCACTCAGACATGAAATCAATGTCATAAGGCTAGTAGAAGCAAGATGAGTGGATTTAGGTACGACAATACTAAGTGAAATAAGTCACACAGAAGAAGACACTTATCATAAGCTATCACTTATAGAGGGAATGTAAAAACCGCTACACTTGAACTGAATTACAAAACAGAACAGAGTCACACGTTTAGAAAACACACTATGGCTGCTTAACGGGAAAGGTGAGGTGGGGTGATGCATAAAACAAGGGTGTCAAATTCGCTCAGATACCTTTCCATACACCCAATATGTAATAGACAAGACCTACTCCTTGCTCAGTGAACTGGACTCAACACCCCCTATTCACCGCACAAGAATATATGTGACTAGTAAGAATCTTAAAACCTATGTATTGATATCTGTCTGGAAGTGAGTCAAGTGGGTGTAAAGCTGCATAAACACAGCCGTGAAAAGCAGCTAAACCCCATTATAAAAATAAATTAGTTTTAAAAACCCATGAAACAAAGACACTGAAAGAGAGAGAAATTCTTACAAAATTCGTTCAGAGGCTGTGATGCAACCTGGATTGACCATATCTAGACCCACAGCTGGATGAGACATAAGGGTGGACACTCTTGGGGCTGAAAGGTTGGGTGAGGTTGGGTGAGCAAACGCAGACCCTTTAAAGTAATACTGCCTGGAACCCATCCCATGGGTCCCAAATCTCCAGGTTCAAGGGCATCTTCCTACATCGAAAACATGCATGAGAAACCCAGAAGATGGTACACCGTGTGATTTTGAAAGTTTTCTAATACGCACCTCATTTCTCATCTCCTTGTGCTCGGGTTCGCCATTCCAGCTACTTTACTAGCAATCTCCCTACTTGGAGAATCAGCACCTTTAACCTCCTGTTCCCTACAGGTTGCAATTTGTCCAGAGGATGAACGGGAAGAGGGGCAACCAATGAGAGACTAGATCTAGGTTTTGGGACAGGCACAGGTCACTCTATTTTCCCATCAGGAAGAAGAATTATCCACAGGCTCAGCCTGCCTCCAGGAACCAGAATAGGGCCTGAGGCAATTCCGTGCTTTTGCGGCCAGCTCCCAAAAAAGACAGTTGAAAAATGGAGCTCAGGGGCACTGCCATTCACAAACCTGCTGAGTTATAAGTGATAACTCTCGTCCACAAATATATTGAGGGAAGGCAACGAAGAGGATTTGAAAGCAAGGCAGAATTGCAGGAAACAGGTTTCAGGAGGTAGATTCGAATCGCCTTTAAAGCACATGAAAAGTGGCAAAATGTCGACAATGATGCCCTTGGCCAAACAGGGCGTATGCGTTTTTTCCTGAATATATTCAGGAAAAAACGCATACGCCCTGTTTGGCCAACCAAGAAACCTGGAAAGGCTAATCAGCGCTACAAAGAAGTCTCGCTTCCCATCGGTCAAAAGGGCCATGGTGCAAAAAGTGTCAAAACCAGAAATGCAGGACAGGCCATGGAGAAATGGCAGCCTTGCTACGCTGATGGGAGGGATGTAAATTGCCAACAGCCACTCTGGAGAAGTGTACGGTGTGTCCTGAAACATCGAAAAAACACAGCTTAGGGAGCATAGGGCACATCCACTCATGGGCGTATAAATTGGGAAAACTAAAAATCAGCAAGACACAGGCACCCCAAAGTTTAGGGCTGCTCTGTTGACAAGAACCTCCACTTCATGACACCTTAAATATCCCAGGAAAGAGAAAAATGGATAAAGAAGTTGTGGTCCTTATGTACAATGGAATATCACTCAGACATGAAATCAATGTCATAAGGCTAGTAGAAGCAAGATGAGTGGACTTAGGTACGACGATTCTAAGTGAAATAAGTCACACAGAAAAAGACACTTATCATAAGCTATCACTTAGAGAGGGAATGTAAACACCGCTACACTTGAACTGAATTACAAAACAGAACAGAGTCACACGTTTAGAAAACACACTATGGCTGCTTAACGGGAAAGGTGAGGTGGGGTGATGCATAAAACAAGGGTTTCAAATTCGCTCAGATACCGTTCCATACACCCAATATGTAATAGAAAAGACCTACTCCTTGCTCAGTGAACTGGACTCAACACCCCCTATTCACCGCACAAGAATATATGTAACTAATAAGAATCATAAAACCTATGTATTGATATCTCTCAGGAAGTGAGTCAAGTGGTTGTAAAGCCTCATAAACACAG
Source organism: Eschrichtius robustus (assembly GCF_028021215.1). Classification (NCBI taxonomy): domain Eukaryota; kingdom Metazoa; phylum Chordata; class Mammalia; order Artiodactyla; family Eschrichtiidae; genus Eschrichtius; species Eschrichtius robustus. The sequence continues at coordinate 29,952 of NW_027175324.1, forward strand.
CCGTGAAAAGCAGCTAAAACCCATTATAAAAATAAATTACTTTTAAAAACCCGTAAAACAAAGACAGTGAAAGAGAGAGAAATTCTTACAAAATTCGTTCAGAGGCTGTGATTCAACCTGGATTGACCATATCTAGACCCACAGCTGGATGAGACATAAGGGTGGACACTCTTGGGGCTGAAAGGTTGGGTGAGGTTGGGTGAGCAAACGCAGACCCTTTAAAGTAATACTGCCTGGTACCCATCCCATGGGTCCCAAATCTCCAGGTCCAAGGGCATCTTCCTACATTGAAAACATGCATGAGAAACCCAGAAGATGGTACACCGTGTGATTTTGAAAGGTTTCTAATACGCACCTCATTTCTCATCTCCTTGTGCTCCGGTTCGCCTTTCCAGCTACTTTACTAGCAATCTCCCTACTTGGAGAATCAGCACCTTTAAGCTCCTGTTGCCTACAGGTTGCAATTTCTCCTGAGGATGAACGGGAAGAGGGGCAACCAATGAGAGACTAGATCTAGGTGTTGGGACAGGCACAGGTCACTCTAATTTCCCATCAGGAAGAAGAATTAACCACAGGCTCAGCCTGCCGCCCAGAAGCAGAATAGGGCATGAGGCAATCCCGCGCTTTTGCGGCCAGCTCCCAAAAAAGCGAGTTGAAAAATGGAGCTCAGGGACACTGCAATTCACAAACCCGCAGAGTTATAAATGATAACTCTCATCCAGAGATATACTGAGGGAAGGCAAAAAAGAGGATTTGAAAGCAAGGCAGAATTGCAGGAAACAGATTTCAGGAGGTAGATTCGAATCGCCTTTAAAGCACATGAAAAGCGGCAAAACGTCAACAATGATGCCCTTGGCCAAAAAGGGCGTATGCGTTTTTTCCTGAATATATTCAGGAAAAAACGCATACGCCCTTTTTGGCCAACCAAGCAACCTGGAAAGGCAAATCAGCGCTACATAGAAGTCTCGCTTCCCATCGGTCAAAAGGGTCATGCTGCAAAAAGTGTCAAAACCAGAAATGCAGGACAGGCCATGGAGAAATGGCAGCCTTGCTACGCTGATGGGCGGGATGTAAATTGCCAACAGCCACTCTGGAGAAGTGTACGGTGTGTCCTGAAACATTGAGAAAACACAGCTTAGGGAGCATAGGGCACGTCCACTCATGGGCGTATAAGATGGGAAAACTAAAAATCAGCAAGACACAGGCACCCCAAAGTTTAGGGCTGCTCTGTTGACAAGAACCTCCACTTCATGACACCTTAAATATCCCAGGAAAGAGAAAAATGAATAAAGAAGTTGTGGTCCTTATGTACAATGGAATATCACTCAGACATGAAATCAATGTCATAAGGCTAGTAGAAGCAAGATGAGTGGATTTAGGTACGACGATTCTAAGTGAAATAAGTCACACAGAAAAAGACACTTATCATAAACTATCACTTATAGAGGGAATGTAAAAACCGCTACGCTTGAACTGAATTACAAAACAGAACAGAGTCACACGTTTAGAAAACACACTATGGCTGCTTAACGGGAAAGGTGAGGTGGGGTGATGCATAAAACAAGGGTGTCAAATTCGCTCAGATACCTTTCCATACACCCAATATGTAATAGACAAGACCTACTCCTTGCTCAGTGAACTGGACTCAACACCCCCTATTCACCGCACAAGAATATATGTGACTAGTAAGAATCTTAAAACCTATGTATTGATATCTGTCTGGAAGTGAGTCAAGTGGGTGTAAAGCTGCATAAACACAGCCGTGAAAAGCAGCTAAACCCCATTATAAAAATAAATTAGTTTTAAAAACCCATGAAACAAAGACACTGAAAGAGAGAGAAATTCTTACAAAATTCGTTCAGAGGCTGTGATGCAACCTGGATTGACCATATCTAGACCCACAGCTGGATGAGACATAAGGGTGGACACTCTTGGGGCTGAAAGGTTGGGTGAGGTTGGGTGAGCAAACGCAGACCCTTTAAAGTAATACTGCCTGGAACCCATCCCATGGGTCCCAAATCTCCAGGTTCAAGGGCATCTTCCTACATCGAAAACATGCATGAGAAACCCAGAAGATGGTACACCGTGTGATTTTGAAAGTTTTCTAATACGCACCTCATTTCTCATCTCCTTGTGCTCGGGTTCGCCATTCCAGCTACTTTACTAGCAATCTCCCTACTTGGAGAATCAGCACCTTTAACCTCCTGTTCCCTACAGGTTGCAATTTGTCCAGAGGATGAACGGGAAGAGGGGCAACCAATGAGAGACTAGATCTAGGTTTTGGGACAGGCACAGGTCACTCTATTTTCCCATCAGGAAGAAGAATTATCCACAGGCTCAGCCTGCCTCCAGGAACCAGAATAGGGCCTGAGGCAATTCCGTGCTTTTGCGGCCAGCTCCCAAAAAAGACAGTTGAAAAATGGAGCTCAGGGGCACTGCCATTCACAAACCTGCTGAGTTATAAGTGATAACTCTCGTCCACAAATATATTGAGGGAAGGCAACGAAGAGGATTTGAAAGCAAGGCAGAATTGCAGGAAACAGGTTTCAGGAGGTAGATTCGAATCGCCTTTAAAGCACATGAAAAGTGGCAAAATGTCGACAATGATGCCCTTGGCCAAACAGGGCGTATGCGTTTTTTCCTGAATATATTCAGGAAAAAACGCATACGCCCTGTTTGGCCAACCAAGAAACCTGGAAAGGCTAATCAGCGCTACAAAGAAGTCTCGCTTCCCATCGGTCAAAAGGGCCATGGTGCAAAAAGTGTCAAAACCAGAAATGCAGGACAGGCCATGGAGAAATGGCAGCCTTGCTACGCTGATGGGAGGGATGTAAATTGCCAACAGCCACTCTGGAGAAGTATACGGTGTGTCCTGAAACATCGAAAAAACACAGCTTAGGGAGCATAGGGCACATCCACTCATGGGCGTATAAATTGGGAAAACTAAAAATCAGCAAGACACAGGCACCCCAAAGTTTAGGGCTGCTCTGTTGACAAGAACCTCCACTTCATGACACCTTAAATATCCCAGGAAAGAGAAAAATGGATAAAGAAGTTGTGGTCCTTATGTACAATGGAATATCACTCAGACATGAAATCAATGTCATAAGGCTAGTAGAAGCAAGATGAGTGGACTTAGGTACGACGATTCTAAGTGAAATAAGTCACACAGAAAAAGACACTTATCATAAGCTATCACTTAGAGAGGGAATGTAAACACCGCTACACTTGAACTGAATTACAAAACAGAACAGAGTCACACGTTTAGAAAACACACTATGGCTGCTTAACGGGAAAGGTGAGGTGGGGTGATGCATAAAACAAGGGTTTCAAATTCGCTCAGATACCGTTCCATACACCCAATATGTAATAGAGAAGACCTACTCCTTGCTCAGTGAACTGGACTCAACACCCCCTATTCACCGCACAAGAATATATGTGACTAGTAAGAATCTTAAAACCTATGTATTGATATCTGTCTGGAAGTGAGTCAAGTGGGTGTAAAGCCGCATAAACACAGCCGTGAAAAGCAGCTAAACCCCATTATAAAAATAAATTACTTTTAAAAACCCGTAAAACAAAGACAGTGAAAGAGAGAGAAATTCTTACAAAATTCGTTCAGAGGCTGTGATTCAACCTGGATTGACCATATCTAGACCCACAGCTGGATGAGACATAAGGGTGGACACTCTTAGGGCTGAAAGGTTGGGTGAGGTTGGGTGAGCAAACGCAGACCCTTTAAAGTAATACTGCCTGGTACCCATCCCATGGGTCCCAAATCTCCAGGTCCAAGGGCATCTTCCTACATTGAAACATGCATGAGAAACCCAGAAGATGGTACACCGTGTGATTTTGAAAGGTTTCTAATACGCACCTCATTTCTCATCTCCTTGTGCTCGGGTTCGCCTTTCCAGCTACTTTACTAGCAATCTCCCTACTTGGAGAATCAGCACCTTTAAGCTCCTGTTGCCTACAGGTTGCAATTTCTCCTGAGGATGAACGGGAAGAGGGGCAACCAATGAGAGACTAGATCTAGGTGTTGGGACAGGCACAGGTCACTCTAATTTCCCATCAGGAAGAAGAATTAACCACAGGCTCAGCCTGCCGCCCAGAAGCAGAATAGGGCATGAGGCAATCCCGCGCTTTTGCGGCCAGCTCCCAAAAAAGCGAGTTGAAAAATGGAGCTCAGGGACACTGCAATTCACAAACCCGCAGAGTTATAAATGATAACTCTCATCCAGAGATATACTGAGGGAAGGCAAAAAAGAGGATTTGAAAGCAAGGCAGAATTGCAGGAAACAGATTTCAGGAGGTAGATTCGAATCGCCTTTAAAGCACATGAAAAGCGGCAAAACGTCGACAATGATGCCCTTGGCCAAAAAGGGCGTATGCGTTTTTTCCTGAATATATTCAGGAAAAAACGCATACGCCCTTTTTGGCCAACCAAGCAACCTGGAAAGGCAAATCAGCGCTACATAGAAGTCTCGCTTCCCATCGGTCAAAAGGGTCATGCTGCAAAAAGTGTCAAAACCAGAAATGCAGGACAGGCCATGGAGAAATGGCAGCCTTGCTACGCTGATGGGCGGGATGTAAATTGCCAACAGCCACTCTGGAGAAGTGTACGGTGTGTCCTGAAACATTGAGAAAACACAGCATAGGGAGCATAGGGCACGTCCACTCATGGGCGTATAAGTTGGGAAAACTAAAAATCAGCAAGACACAGGCACCCCAAAGTTTAGGGCTGCTCTGTTGACAAGAACCTCCACTTCATGACACCTTAAATATCCCAGGAAAGAGAAAAATGAATAAAGAAGTTGTGGTCCTTATGTACAATGGAATATCACTCAGACATGAAATCAATGTCATAAGGCTAGTAGAAGCAAGATGAGTGGATTTAGGTACGACAATTCTAAGTGAAATAAGTCACACAGAAAAAGACACTTATCATAAACTATCACTTATAGAGGGAATGTAAAAACCGCTACGCTTGAACTGAATTACAAAACAGAACAGAGTCACACGTTTAGAAAACACACTATGGCTGCTTAACGGGAAAGGTGAGGTGGGGTGATGCATAAAACAAGGGTGTCAAATTCGCTCAGATACCTTTCCATACACCCAATATGTAATAGACAAGACCTACTCCTTGCTCAGTGAACTGGACTCAACACCCCCTATTCACCGCACAAGAATATATGTGACTAGTAAGAATCTTAAAACCTATGTATTGATATCTGTCTGGAAGTGAGTCAAGTGGGTGTAAAGCTGCATAAACACAGCCGTGAAAAGCAGCTAAACCCCATTATAAAAATAAATTAGTTTTAAAAACCCATGAAACAAAGACACTGAAAGAGAGAGAAATTCTTACAAAATTCGTTCAGAGGCTGTGATGCAACCTGGATTGACCATATCTAGACCCACAGCTGGATGAGACATAAGGGTGGACACTCTTGGGGCTGAAAGGTTGGGTGAGGTTGGGTGAGCAAACGCAGACCCTTTAATGTAATACTGCCTGGAACCCATCCCATGGGTCCCAAATCTCCAGGTTCAAGGGCATCTTCCTACATCGAAAACATGCATGAGAAACCCAGAAGATTGTACACCGTGTGATTTTGAAAGTTTTCTAATACGCACCTCATTTCTCATCTCCTTGTGCTCGGGTTCGCCATTCCAGCTACTTTACTAGCAATCTCCCTACTTGGAGAATCAGCACCTTTAACCTCCTGTTCCCTACAGGTTGCAATTTGTCCAGAGGATGAACGGGAAGAGGGGCAACCAATGAGAGACTAGATCTAGGTTTTGGGACAGGCACAGGTCACTCTATTTTCCCATCAGGAAGAAGAATTATCCACAGGCTCAGCCTGCCTCCAGGAACCAGAATAGGGCCTGAGGCAATTCCGTGCTTTTGCGGCCAGCTCCCAAAAAAGACAGTTGAAAAATGGAGCTCAGGGGCACTGCCATTCACAAACCTGCTGAGTTATAAGTGATAACTCTCGTCCACAAATATATTGAGGGAAGGCAACGAAGAGGATTTGAAAGCAAGGCAGAATTGCAGGAAACAGGTTTCAGGAGGTAGATTCGAATCGCCTTTAAAGCACATGAAAAGTGGCAAAATGTCGACAATGATGCCCTTGGCCAAACAGGGCGTATGCGTTTTTTCCTGAATATATTCAGGAAAAAACGCATATGCCCTGTTTGGCCAACCAAGAAACCTGGAAAGGCTAATCAGCGCTACAAAGAAGTCTCGCTTCCCATCGGTCAAAAGGGCCATGGTGCAAAAAGTGTCAAAACCAGAAATGCAGGACAGGCCATGGAGAAATGGCAGCCTTGATACGCTGATGGGCGGGATGTAAATTGCCAACAGCCACTCTGGAGAAGTGTACGGTGTGTCCTGAAACATTGAGAAAACACAGCTTAGGGAGCATAGGGCACGTCCACTCATGGGCGTATAAATTGGGAAAACTAAAAATCAGCAAGACACAGGCACCCCAAAGTTTAGGGCTGCTCTGTTGACAAGAACCTCCACTTCATGACACCTTAAATATCCCAGGAAAGAGAAAAATGGATAAAGAAGTTGTGGTCCTTATGTACAATGGAATATCACTCAGACATGAAATCAATGTCATAAGGCTAGTAGAAGCAAGATGAGTGGATTTAGGTACGACAATACTAAGTGAAATAAGTCACACAGAAGAAGACACTTATCATAAGCTATCACTTATAGAGGGAATGTAAAAACCGCTACACTTGAACTGAATTACAAAACAGAACAGAGTCACACGTTTAGAAAACACACTATGGCTGCTTAACGGGAAAGGTGAGGTGGGGTGATGCATAAAACAAGGGTGTCAAATTCGCTCAGATACCTTTCCATACACCCAATATGTAATAGACAAGACCTACTCCTTGCTCAGTGAACTGGACTCAACACCCCCTATTCACCGCACAAGAATATATGTGACTAGTAAGAATCTTAAAACCTATGTATTGATATCTGTCTGGAAGTGAGTCAAGTGGGTGTAAAGCTGCATAAACACAGCCGTGAAAAGCAGCTAAACCCCATTATAAAAATAAATTAGTTTTAAAAACCCATGAAACAAAGACACTGAAAGAGAGAGAAATTCTTACAAAATTCGTTCAGAGGCTGTGATGCAACCTGGATTGACCATATCTAGACCCACAGCTGGATGAGACATAAGGGTGGACACTCTTGGGGCTGAAAGGTTGGGTGAGGTTGGGTGAGCAAACGCAGACCCTTTAAAGTAATACTGCCTGGAACCCATCCCATGGGTCCCAAATCTCCAGGTTCAAGGGCATCTTCCTACATCGAAAACATGCATGAGAAACCCAGAAGATGGTACACCGTGTGATTTTGAAAGTTTTCTAATACGCACCTCATTTCTCATCTCCTTGTGCTCGGGTTCGCCATTCCAGCTACTTTACTAGCAATCTCCCTACTTGGAGAATCAGCACCTTTAACCTCCTGTTCCCTACAGGTTGCAATTTGTCCAGAGGATGAACGGGAAGAGGGGCAACCAATGAGAGACTAGATCTAGGTTTTGGGACAGGCACAGGTCACTCTATTTTCCCATCAGGAAGAAGAATTATCCACAGGCTCAGCCTGCCTCCAGGAACCAGAATAGGGCCTGAGGCAATTCCGTGCTTTTGCGGCCAGCTCCCAAAAAAGACAGTTGAAAAATGGAGCTCAGGGGCACTGCCATTCACAAACCTGCTGAGTTATAAGTGATAACTCTCGTCCACAAATATATTGAGGGAAGGCAACGAAGAGGATTTGAAAGCAAGGCAGAATTGCAGGAAACAGGTTTCAGGAGGTAGATTCGAATCGCCTTTAAAGCACATGAAAAGTGGCAAAATGTCGACAATGATGCCCTTGGCCAAACAGGGCGTATGCGTTTTTTCCTGAATATATTCAGGAAAAAACGCATACGCCCTGTTTGGCCAACCAAGAAACCTGGAAAGGCTAATCAGCGCTACAAAGAAGTCTCGCTTCCCATCGGTCAAAAGGGCCATGGTGCAAAAAGTGTCAAAACCAGAAATGCAGGACAGGCCATGGAGAAATGGCAGCCTTGCTACGCTGATGGGAGGGATGTAAATTGCCAACAGCCACTCTGGAGAAGTGTACGGTGTGTCCTGAAACATCGAAAAAACACAGCTTAGGGAGCATAGGGCACATCCACTCATGGGCGTATAAATTGGGAAAACTAAAAATCAGCAAGACACAGGCACCCCAAAGTTTAGGGCTGCTCTGTTGACAAGAACCTCCACTTCATGACACCTTAAATATCCCAGGAAAGAGAAAAATGGATAAAGAAGTTGTGGTCCTTATGTACAATGGAATATCACTCAGACATGAAATCAATGTCATAAGGCTAGTAGAAGCAAGATGAGTGGACTTAGGTACGACGATTCTAAGTGAAATAAGTCACACAGAAAAAGACACTTATCATAAGCTATCACTTAGAGAGGGAATGTAAACACCGCTACACTTGAACTGAATTACAAAACAGAACAGAGTCACACGTTTAGAAAACACACTATGGCTGCTTAACGGGAAAGGTGAGGTGGGGTGATGCATAAAACAAGGGTTTCAAATTCGCTCAGATACCGTTCCATACACCCAATATGTAATAGAGAAGACCTACTCCTTGCTCAGTGAACTGGACTCAACACCCCCTATTCACCGCACAAGAATATATGTGACTAGTAAGAATCTTAAAACCTATGTATTGATATCTGTCTGGAAGTGAGTCAAGTGGGTGTAAAGCCGCATAAACACAGCCGTGAAAAGCAGCTAAACCCCATTATAAAAATAAATTACTTTTAAAAACCCGTAAAACAAAGACAGTGAAAGAGAGAGAAATTCTTACAAAATTCGTTCAGAGGCTGTGATTCAACCTGGATTGACCATATCTAGACCCACAGCTGGATGAGACATAAGGGTGGACACTCTTAGGGCTGAAAGGTTGGGTGAGGTTGGGTGAGCAAACGCAGACCCTTTAAAGTAATACTGCCTGGTACCCATCCCATGGGTCCCAAATCTCCAGGTCCAAGGGCATCTTCCTACATTGAAACATGCATGAGAAACCCAGAAGATGGTACACCGTGTGATTTTGAAAGGTTTCTAATACGCACCTCATTTCTCATCTCCTTGTGCTCGGGTTCGCCTTTCCAGCTACTTTACTAGCAATCTCCCTACTTGGAGAATCAGCACCTTTAAGCTCCTGTTGCCTACAGGTTGCAATTTCTCCTGAGGATGAACGGGAAGAGGGGCAACCAATGAGAGACTAGATCTAGGTGTTGGGACAGGCACAGGTCACTCTAATTTCCCATCAGGAAGAAGAATTAACCACAGGCTCAGCCTGCCGCCCAGAAGCAGAATAGGGCATGAGGCAATCCCGCGCTTTTGCGGCCAGCTCCCAAAAAAGCGAGTTGAAAAATGGAGCTCAGGGACACTGCAATTCACAAACCCGCAGAGTTATAAATGATAACTCTCATCCAGAGATATACTGAGGGAAGGCAAAAAAGAGGATTTGAAAGCAAGGCAGAATTGCAGGAAACAGATTTCAGGAGGTAGATTCGAATCGCCTTTAAAGCACATGAAAAGCGGCAAAACGTCGACAATGATGCCCTTGGCCAAAAAGGGCGTATGCGTTTTTTCCTGAATATATTCAGGAAAAAACGCATACGCCCTTTTTGGCCAACCAAGCAACCTGGAAAGGCAAATCAGCGCTACATAGAAGTCTCGCTTCCCATCGGTCAAAAGGGTCATGCTGCAAAAAGTGTCAAAACCAGAAATGCAGGACAGGCCATGGAGAAATGGCAGCCTTGCTACGCTGATGGGCGGGATGTAAATTGCCAACAGCCACTCTGGAGAAGTGTACGGTGTGTCCTGAAACATTGAGAAAACACAGCATAGGGAGCATAGGGCACGTCCACTCATGGGCGTATAAGTTGGGAAAACTAAAAATCAGCAAGACACAGGCACCCCAAAGTTTAGGGCTGCTCTGTTGACAAGAACCTCCACTTCATGACACCTTAAATATCCCAGGAAAGAGAAAAATGAATAAAGAAGTTGTGGTCCTTATGTACAATGGAATATCACTCAGACATGAAATCAATGTCATAAGGCTAGTAGAAGCAAGATGAGTGGATTTAGGTACGACAATTCTAAGTGAAATAAGTCACACAGAAAAAGACACTTATCATAAACTATCACTTATAGAGGGAATGTAAAAACCGCTACGCTTGAACTGAATTACAAAACAGAACAGAGTCACACGTTTAGAAAACACACTATGGCTGCTTAACGGGAAAGGTGAGGTGGGGTGATGCATAAAACAAGGGTGTCAAATTCGCTCAGATACCTTTCCATACACCCAATATGTAATAGACAAGACCTACTCCTTGCTCAGTGAACTGGACTCAACACCCCCTATTCACCGCACAAGAATATATGTGACTAGTAAGAATCTTAAAACCTATTTATTGATATCTGTCTGGAAGTGAGTCAAGTGGGTGTAAAGCTGCATAAACACAGCCGTGAAAAGCAGCTAAACCCCATTATAAAAATAAATTAGTTTTAAAAACCCATGAAACAAAGACACTGAAAGAGAGAGAAATTCTTACAAAATTCGTTCAGAGGCTGTGATGCAACCTGGATTGACCATATCTAGACCCACAGCTGGATGAGACATAAGGGTGGACACTCTTGGGGCTGAAAGGTTGGGTGAGGTTGGGTGAGCAAACGCAGACCCTTTAATGTAATACTGCCTGGAACCCATCCCATGGGTCCCAAATCTCCAGGTTCAAGGGCATCTTCCTACATCGAAAACATGCATGAGAAACCCAGAAGATTGTACACCGTGTGATTTTGAAAGTTTTCTAATACGCACCTCATTTCTCATCTCCTTGTGCTCGGGTTCGCCATTCCAGCTACTTTACTAGCAATCTCCCTACTTGGAGAATCAGCACCTTTAACCTCCTGTTCCCTACAGGTTGCAATTTGTCCAGAGGATGAACGGGAAGAGGGGCAACCAATGAGAGACTAGATCTAGGTTTTGGGACAGGCACAGGTCACTCTATTTTCCCATCAGGAAGAAGAATTATCCACAGGCTCAGCCTGCCTCCAGGAACCAGAATAGGGCCTGAGGCAATTCCGTGCTTTTGCGGCCAGCTCCCAAAAAAGACAGTTGAAAAATGGAGCTCAGGGGCACTGCCATTCACAAACCTGCTGAGTTATAAGTGATAACTCTCGTCCACAAATATATTGAGGGAAGGCAACGAAGAGGATTTGAAAGCAAGGCAGAATTGCAGGAAACAGGTTTCAGGAGGTAGATTCGAATCGCCTTTAAAGCACATGAAAAGTGGCAAAATGTCGACAATGATGCCCTTGGCCAAACAGGGCGTATGCGTTTTTTCCTGAATATATTCAGGAAAAAACGCATATGCCCTGTTTGGCCAACCAAGAAACCTGGAAAGGCTAATCAGCGCTACAAAGAAGTCTCGCTTCCCATCGGTCAAAAGGGCCATGGTGCAAAAAGTGTCAAAACCAGAAATGCAGGACAGGCCATGGAGAAATGGCAGCCTTGATACGCTGATGGGCGGGATGTAAATTGCCAACAGCCACTCTGGAGAAGTGTACGGTGTGTCCTGAAACATTGAGAAAACACAGCTTAGGGAGCATAGGGCACGTCCACTCATGGGCGTATAAATTGGGAAAACTAAAAATCAGCAAGACACAGGCACCCCAAAGTTTAGGGCTGCTCTGTTGACAAGAACCTCCACTTCATGACACCTTAAATATCCCAGGAAAGAGAAAAATGGATAAAGAAGTTGTGGTCCTTATGTACAATGGAATATCACTCAGACATGAAATCAATGTCATAAGGCTAGTAGAAGCAAGATGAGTGGATTTAGGTACGACAATACTAAGTGAAATAAGTCACACAGAAGAAGACACTTATCATAAGCTATCACTTATAGAGGGAATGTAAAAACCGCTACACTTGAACTGAATTACAAAACAGAACAGAGTCACACGTTTAGAAAACACACTATGGCTGCTTAACGGGAAAGGTGAGGTGGGGTGATGCATAAAACAAGGGTGTCAAATTCGCTCAGATACCTTTCCATACACCCAATATGTAATAGACAAGACCTACTCCTTGCTCAGTGAACTGGACTCAACAACCCCTATTCACCGCACAAGAATATATGTGACTAGTAAGAATCTTAAAACCTATGTATTGATATCTGTCTGGAAGTGAGTCAAGTGGGTGTAAAGCTGCATAAACACAGCCGTGAAAAGCAGCTAAACCCCATTATAAAAATAAATTAGTTTTAAAAACCCATGAAACAAAGACACTGAAAGAGAGAGAAATTCTTACAAAATTCGTTCAGAGGCTGTGATGCAACCTGGATTGACCATATCTAGACCCACAGCTGGATGAGACATAAGGGTGGACACTCTTGGGGCTGAAAGGTTGGGTGAGGTTGGGTGAGCAAACGCAGACCCTTTAAAGTAATACTGCCTGGAACCCATCCCATGGGTCCCAAATCTCCAGGTTCAAGGGCATCTTCCTACATCGAAAACATGCATGAGAAACCCAGAAGATGGTACACCGTGTGATTTTGAAAGTTTTCTAATACGCACCTCATTTCTCATCTCCTTGTGCTCGGGTTCGCCATTCCAGCTACTTTACTAGCAATCTCCCTACTTGGAGAATCAGCACCTTTAACCTCCTGTTCCCTACAGGTTGCAATTTGTCCAGAGGATGAACGGGAAGAGGGGCAACCAATGAGAGACTAGATCTAGGTTTTGGGACAGGCACAGGTCACTCTATTTTCCCATCAGGAAGAAGAATTATCCACAGGCTCAGCCTGCCTCCAGGAACCAGAATAGGGCCTGAGGCAATTCCGTGCTTTTGCGGCCAGCTCCCAAAAAAGACAGTTGAAAAATGGAGCTCAGGGGCACTGCCATTCACAAACCTGCTGAGTTATAAGTGATAACTCTCGTCCACAAATATATTGAGGGAAGGCAACGAAGAGGATTTGAAAGCAAGGCAGAATTGCAGGAAACAGGTTTCAGGAGGTAGATTCGAATCGCCTTTAAAGCACATGAAAAGTGGCAAAATGTCGACAATGATGCCCTTGGCCAAACAGGGCGTATGCGTTTTTTCCTGAATATATTCAGGAAAAAACGCATACGCCCTGTTTGGCCAACCAAGAAACCTGGAAAGGCTAATCAGCGCTACAAAGAAGTCTCGCTTCCCATCGGTCAAAAGGGCCATGGTGCAAAAAGTGTCAAAACCAGAAATGCAGGACAGGCCATGGAGAAATGGCAGCCTTGCTACGCTGATGGGCGGGATGTAAATTGCCAACAGCCACTCTGGAGAAGTGTACGGTGTGTCCTGAAACATTGAGAAAACACAGCTTAGGGAGCATAGGGCACGTCCACTCATGGGCGTATAAATTGGGAAAACTAAAAATCAGCAAGACACAGGCACCCCAAAGTTTAGGGCTGCTCTGTTGACAAGAACCTCCACTTCATGACACCTTAAATATCCCAGGAAAGAGAAAAATGGATAAAGAAGTTGTGGTCCTTATGTACAATGGAAAATCACACAGACATGAAATCAATGTCATAAGGCTAGTAGAAGCAAGATGAGTGGATTTAGGTACGACGATTCTAAGTGAAATAAGTCACACAGAAAAAGACACTTATCATAAGCTATCACTTATAGAGGGAATGTAAAAACCGCTACACTTGAACTGAATTACAAAACAGAACAGAGTCTCACGTTTAGAAAACACACTATGGCTGCTTAACGGGAAAGGTGAGGTGGGGTGATGCATAAAACAAGGGTGTCAAATTCGCTCAGATACCTTTCCATACACCCAATATGTAATAGACAAGACCTACTCCTTGCTCAGTGAACTGGACTCAACACCCCCTATTCACCGCACAAGAATATATGTGACTAGTAAGAATCTTAAAACCTATGTATTGATATCTGTCTGGAAGTGAATCAAGTGGGTGTAAAGCTGCATAAACACAGCCGTGAAAAGCAGCTAAACCCCATTATAAAAATAAATTAGTTTTAAAAACCCATGAAACAAAGACACTGAAAGAGAGAGAAATTCTTACAAAATTCGTTCAGAGGCTGTGATGCAACCTGGATTGACCATATCTAGACCCACAGCTGGATGAGACATAAGGGTGGACACTCTTGGGGCTGAAAGGTTGGGTGAGGTTGGGTGAGCAAACGCAGACCCTTTAAAGTAATACTGCCTGGAACCCATCCCATGGGTCCCAAATCTCCAGGTTCAAGGGCATCTTCCTACATCGAAAACATGCATGAGAAACCCAGAAGATGGTACACCGTGTGATTTTGAAAGTTTTCTAATACGCACCTCATTTCTCATCTCCTTGTGCTCGGGTTCGCCATTCCAGCTACTTTACTAGCAATCTCCCTACTTGGAGAATCAGCACCTTTAACCTCCTGTTCCCTACAGGTTGCAATTTGTCCAGAGGATGAACGGGAAGAGGGGCAACCAATGAGAGACTAGATCTAGGTTTTGGGACAGGCACAGGTCACTCTATTTTCCCATCAGGAAGAAGAATTATCCACAGGCTCAGCCTGCCTCCAGGAACCAGAATAGGGCCTGAGGCAATTCCGTGCTTTTGCGGCCAGCTCCCAAAAAAGACAGTTGAAAAATGGAGCTCAGGGGCACTGCCATTCACAAACCTGCTGAGTTATAAGTGATAACTCTCGTCCACAAATATATTGAGGGAAGGCAACGAAGAGGATTTGAAAGCAAGGCAGAATTGCAGGAAACAGGTTTCAGGAGGTAGATTCGAATCGCCTTTAAAGCACATGAAAAGTGGCAAAATGTCGACAATGATGCCCTTGGCCAAACAGGGCGTATGCGTTTTTTCCTGAATATATTCAGGAAAAAACGCATACGCCCTGTTTGGCCAACCAAGAAACCTGGAAAGGCTAATCAGCGCTACAAAGAAGTCTCGCTTCCCATCGGTCAAAAGGGCCATGGTGCAAAAAGTGTCAAAACCAGAAATGCAGGACAGGCCATGGAGAAATGGCAGCCTTGCTACGCTGATGGGCGGGATGTAAATTGCCAACAGCCACTCTGGAGAAGTGTACGGTGTGTCCTGAAACATTGAGAAAACACAGCTTAGGGAGCATAGGGCACGTCCACTCATGGGCGTATAAGTTGGGAAAACTAAAAATCAGCAAGACACAGGCACCCCAAAGTTTAGGGCTGCTCTGTTGACAAGAACCTCCACTTCATGACACCTTAAATATCCCAGGAAAGAGAAAAATGGATAAAGAAGTTGTGGTCCTTATGTACAATGGAATATCACTCAGACATGAAATCAATGTCATAAGGCTAGTAGAAGCAAGATGAGTGGATTTAGGTACGACAATACTAAGTGAAATAAGTCACACAGAAGAAGACACTTATCATAAGCTATCACTTATAGAGGGAATGTAAAAACCGCTACACTTGAACTGAATTACAAAACAGAACAGAGTCACACGTTTAGAAAACACACTATGGCTGCTTAACGGGAAAGGTGAGGTGGGGTGATGCATAAAACAAGGGTGTCAAATTCGCTCAGATACCTTTCCATACACCCAATATGTAATAGACAAGACCTACTCCTTGCTCAGTGAACTGGACTCAACACCCCCTATTCACCGCACAAGAATATATGTGACTAGTAAGAATCTTAAAACCTATGTATTTATATCTGTCTGGAAGTGAGTCAAGTGGGTGTAAAGCTGCATAAACACAGCCGTGAAAAGCAGCTAAACCCCATTATAAAAATAAATTAGTTTTAAAAACCCATGAAACAAAGACACTGAAAGAGAGAGAAATTCTTACAAAATTCGTTCAGAGGCTGTGATGCAACCTGGATTGACCATATCTAGACCCACAGCTGGATGAGACATAAGGGTGGACACTCTTGGGGCTGAAAGGTTGGGTGAGGTTGGGTGAGCAAACGCAGACCCTTTAAAGTAATACTGCCTGGAACCCATCCCATGGGTCCCAAATCTCCAGGTTCAAGGGCATCTTCCTACATCGAAAACATGCATGAGAAACCCAGAAGATGGTACACCGTGTGATTTTGAAAGTTTTCTAATACGCACCTCATTTCTCATCTCCTTGTGCTCGGGTTCGCCATTCCAGCTACTTTACTAGCAATCTCCCTACTTGGAGAATCAGCACCTTTAACCTCCTGTTCCCTACAGGTTGCAATTTGTCCAGAGGATGAACGGGAAGAGGGGCAACCAATGAGAGACTAGATCTAGGTTTTGGGACAGGCACAGGTCACTCTATTTTCCCATCAGGAAGAAGAATTATCCACAGGCTCAGCCTGCCTCCAGGAACCAGAATAGGGCCTGAGGCAATTCCGTGCTTTTGCGGCCAGCTCCCAAAAAAGACAGTTGAAAAATGGAGCTCAGGGGCACTGCCATTCACAAACCTGCTGAGTTATAAGTGATAACTCTCGTCCACAAATATATTGAGGGAAGGCAACGAAGAGGATTTGAAAGCAAGGCAGAATTGCAGGAAACAGGTTTCAGGAGGTAGATTCGAATCGCCTTTAAAGCACATGAAAAGTGGCAAAATGTCGACAATGATGCCCTTGGCCAAACAGGGCGTATGCGTTTTTTCCTGAATATATTCAGGAAAAAACGCATACGCCCTGTTTGGCCAACCAAGAAACCTGGAAAGGCTAATCAGCGCTACAAAGAAGTCTCGCTTCCCATCGGTCAAAAGGGCCATGGTGCAAAAAGTGTCAAAACCAGAAATGCAGGACAGGCCATGGAGAAATGGCAGCCTTGCTACGCTGATGGGAGGGATGTAAATTGCCAACAGCCACTCTGGAGAAGTGTACGGTGTGTCCTGAAACATCGAAAAAACACAGCTTAGGGAGCATAGGGCACATCCACTCATGGGCGTATAAATTGGGAAAACTAAAAATCAGCAAGACACAGGCACCCCAAAGTTTAGGGCTGCTCTGTTGACAAGAACCTCCACTTCATGACACCTTAAATATCCCAGGAAAGAGAAAAATGGATAAAGAAGTTGTGGTCCTTATGTACAATGGAATATCACTCAGACATGAAATCAATGTCATAAGGCTAGTAGAAGCAAGATGAGTGGACTTAGGTACGACGATTCTAAGTGAAATAAGTCACACAGAAAAAGACACTTATCATAAGCTATCACTTAGAGAGGGAATGTAAAAACCGCTACACTTGAACTGAATTACAAAACAGAACAGAGTCACACGTTTAGAAAACACACTATGGCTGCTTAACGGGAAAGGTGAGGTGGGGTGATGCATAAAACAAGGGTTTCAAATTCGCTCAGATACCGTTCCATACACCCAATATGTAATAGACAAGACCTACTCCTTGCTCAGTGAACTGGACTCAACACCCCCTATTCACCGCACAAGAATATATGTGACTAGTAAGAATCTTAAAACCTATGTATTGATATCTGTCTGGAAGTGAGTCAAGTGGGTGTAAAGCCGCATAAACACAGCCGTGAAAAGCAGCTAAACCCCATTATAAAAATAAATTAGTTTTAAAAACCCATGAAACAAAGACACTGAAAGAGAGAGAAATTCTTACAAAATTCGTTCAGAGGCTGTGATGCAACCTGGATTGACCATATCTAGACCCACAGCTGGATGAGACATAAGGGTGGACACTCTTGGGGCTGAAAGGTTGGGTGAGGTTGGGTGAGCAAACGCAGACCCTTTAAAGTAATACTGCCTGGTACCCATCCCATGGGTCCCAAATCTCCAGGTCCAAGGGCATCTTCCTACATTGAAAACATGCATGAGAAACCCAGAAGATGGTACACCGTGTGATTTTGAAAGGTTTCTAATACGCACCTCATTTCTCATCTCCTTGTGCTCGGGTTCGCCTTTCCAGCTACTTTACTAGCAATCTCCCTACTTGGAGAATCAGCACCTTTAAGCTCCTGTTGCCTACAGGTTGCAATTTCTCCTGAGGATGAACGGGAAGAGGGGCAACCAATGAGAGACTAGATCTAGGTGTTGGGACAGGCACAGGTCACTCTAATTTCCCATCAGGAAGAAGAATTAACCACAGGCTCAGCCTGCCGCCCAGAAGCAGAATAGGGCATGAGGCAATCCCGCGCTTTTGCGGCCAGCTCCCAAAAAAGCGAGTTGAAAAATGGAGCTCAGGGACACTGCAATTCACAAACCCGCAGAGTTATAAATGATAACTCTCATCCAGAGATATACTGAGGGAAGGCAAAAAAGAGGATTTGAAAGCAAGGCAGAATTGCAGGAAACAGATTTCAGGAGGTAGATTCGAATCGCCTTTAAAGCACATGAAAAGCGGCAAAACGTCGACAATGATGCCCTTGGCCAAAAAGGGCGTATGCGTTTTTTCCTGAATATATTCAGGAAAAAACGCATACGCCCTTTTTGGCCAACCAAGCAACCTGGAAAGGCAAATCAGCGCTACATAGAAGTCTCGCTTCCCATCGGTCAAAAGGGTCATGCTGCAAAAAGTGTCAAAACCAGAAATGCAGGACAGGCCATGGAGAAATGGCAGCCTTGCTACGCTGATGGGAGGGATGTAAATTGCCAACAGCCACTCTGGAGAAGTGTACGGTGTGTCCTGAAACATTGAGAAAACACAGCTTAGGGAGCATAGGGCACGTCCACTCATGGGCGTATAAGTTGGGAAAACTAAAAATCAGCAAGACACAGGCACCCCAAAGTTTAGGGCTGCTCTGTTGACAAGAACCTCCACTTCATGACACCTTAAATATCCCAGGAAAGAGAAAAATGAATAAAGAAGTTGTGGTCCTTATGTACAATGGAATATCACTCAGACATGAAATCAATGTCATAAGGCTAGTAGAAGCAAGATGAGTGGATTTAGGTACGACAATTCTAAGTGAAATAAGTCACACAGAAAAAGACACTTATCATAAACTATCACTTATAGAGGGAATGTAAAAACCGCTACGCTTGAACTGAATTACAAAACAGAACAGAGTCACACGTTTAGAAAACACACTATGGCTGCTTAACGGGAAAGGTGAGGTGGGGTGATGCATAAAACAAGGGTGTCAAATTCGCTCAGATACCTTTCCATACACCCAATATGTAATAGACAAGACCTACTCCTTGCTCAGTGAACTGGACTCAACACCCCCTATTCACCGCACAAGAATATATGTGACTAGTAAGAATCTTAAAACCTATGTATTGATATCTGTCTGGAAGTGAGTCAAGTGGGTGTAAAGCTGCATAAACACAGCCGTGAAAAGCAGCTAAACCCCATTATAAAAATAAATTAGTTTTAAAAACCCATGAAACAAAGACACTGAAAGAGAGAGAAATTCTTACAAAATTCGTTCAGAGGCTGTGATGCAACCTGGATTGACCATATCTAGACCCACAGCTGGATGAGACATAAGGGTGGACACTCTTGGGGCTGAAAGGTTGGGTGAGGTTGGGTGAGCAAACGCAGACCCTTTAAAGTAATACTGCCTGGAACCCATCCCATGGGTCCCAAATCTCCAGGTTCAAGGGCATCTTCCTACATCGAAAACATGCATGAGAAACCCAGAAGATTGTACACCGTGTGATTTTGAAAGTTTTCTAATACGCACCTCATTTCTCATCTCCTTGTGCTCGGGTTCGCCATTCCAGCTACTTTACTAGCAATCTCCCTACTTGGAGAATCAGCACCTTTAACCTCCTGTTCCCTACAGGTTGCAATTTGTCCAGAGGATGAACGGGAAGAGGGGCAACCAATGAGAGACTAGATCTAGGTTTTGGGACAGGCACAGGTCACTCTATTTTCCCATCAGGAAGAAGAATTATCCACAGGCTCAGCCTGCCTCCAGGAACCAGAATAGGGCCTGAGGCAATTCCGTGCTTTTGCGGCCAGCTCCCAAAAAAGACAGTTGAAAAATGGAGCTCAGGGGCACTGCCATTCACAAACCTGCTGAGTTATAAGTGATAACTCTCGTCCACAAATATATTGAGGGAAGGCAACGAAGAGGATTTGAAAGCAAGGCAGAATTGCAGGAAACAGGTTTCAGGAGGTAGATTCGAATCGCCTTTAAAGCACATGAAAAGTGGCAAAATGTCGACAATGATGCCCTTGGCCAAACAGGGCGTATGCGTTTTTTCCTGAATATATTAAGGAAAAAACGCATACGCCCTGTTTGGCCAACCAAGAAACCTGGAAAGGCTAATCAGCGCTACAAAGAAGTCTCGCTTCCCATCGGTCAAAAGGGCCATGGTGCAAAAAGTGTCAAAACCAGAAATGCAGGACAGGCCATGGAGAAATGGCAGCCTTGCTACGCTGATGGGCGGGATGTAAATTGCCAACAGCCACTCTGGAGAAGTGTACGGTGTGTCCTGAAACATTGAGAAAACACAGCTTAGGGAGCATAGGGCACGTCCACTCATGGGCGTATAAATTGGGAAAACTAAAAATCAGCAAGACACAGGCACCCCAAAGTTTAGGGCTGCTCTGTTGACAAGAACCTCCACTTCATGACACCTTAAATATCCCAGGAAAGAGAAAAATGGATAAAGAAGTTGTGGTCCTTATGTACAATGGAATATCACTCAGACATGAAATCAATGTCATAAGGCTAGTAGAAGCAAGATGAGTGGATTTAGGTACGACAATACTAAGTGAAATAAGTCACACAGAAGAAGACACTTATCATAAGCTATCACTTATAGAGGGAATGTAAAAACCGCTACACTTGAACTGAATTACAAAACAGAACAGAGTCACACGTTTAGAAAACACACTATGGCTGCTTAACGGGAAAGGTGAGGTGGGGTGATGCATAAAACAAGGGTGTCAAATTCGCTCAGATACCTTTCCATACACCCAATATGTAATAGACAAGACCTACTCCTTGCTCAGTGAACTGGACTCAACACCCCCTATTCACCGCACAAGAATATATGTGACTAGTAAGAATCTTAAAACCTATGTATTGATATCTGTCTGGAAGTGAGTCAAGTGGGTGTAAAGCTGCATAAACACAGCCGTGAAAAGCAGCTAAACCCCATTATAAAAATAAATTAGTTTTAAAAACCCATGAAACAAAGACACTGAAAGAGAGAGAAATTCTTACAAAATTCGTTCAGAGGCTGTGATGCAACCTGGATTGACCATATCTAGACCCACAGCTGGATGAGACATAAGGGTGGACACTCTTGGGGCTGAAAGGTTGGGTGAGGTTGGGTGAGCAAACGCAGACCCTTTAAAGTAATACTGCCTGGAACCCATCCCATGGGTCCCAAATCTCCAGGTTCAAGGGCATCTTCCTACATCGAAAACATGCATGAGAAACCCAAAAGATGGTACACCGTGTGATTTTGAAAGTTTTCTAATATGCACCTCATTTCTCATCTCCTTGTGCTCGGGTTCGCCATTCCAGCTACTTTACTAGCAATCTCCCTACTTGGAGAATCAGCACCTTTAACCTCCTGTTCCCTACAGGTTGCAATTTGTCCAGAGGATGAACGGGAA
The DNA here is from genome assembly GCF_028021215.1 of Eschrichtius robustus. Lineage (NCBI taxonomy): Eukaryota > Metazoa > Chordata > Mammalia > Artiodactyla > Eschrichtiidae > Eschrichtius > Eschrichtius robustus. The sequence goes on from NW_027175324.1 coordinate 51,557, forward strand.
GAGGGGCAACCAATGAGAGACTAGATCTAGGTTTTGGGACAGGCACAGGTCACTCTATTTTCCCATCAGGAAGAAGAATTATCCACAGGCTCAGCCTGCCTCCAGGAACCAGAATAGGGCCTGAGGCAATTCCGTGCTTTTGCGGCCAGCTCCCAAAAAAGACAGTTGAAAAATGGAGCTCAGGGGCACTGCCATTCACAAACCTGCTGAGTTATAAGTGATAACTCTCGTCCACAAATATATTGAGGGAAGGCAACGAAGAGGATTTGAAAGCAAGGCAGAATTGCAGGAAACAGGTTTCAGGAGGTAGATTCGAATCGCCTTTAAAGCACATGAAAAGTGGCAAAATGTCGACAATGATGCCCTTGGCCAAACAGGGCGTATGCGTTTTTTCCTGAATATATTCAGGAAAAAACGCATACGCCCTGTTTGGCCAACCAAGAAACCTGGAAAGGCTAATCAGCGCTACAAAGAAGTCTCGCTTCCCATCGGTCAAAAGGGCCATGGTGCAAAAAGTGTCAAAACCAGAAATGCAGGACAGGCCATGGAGAAATGGCAGCCTTGCTACGCTGATGGGAGGGATGTAAATTGCCAACAGCCACTCTGGAGAAGTGTACGGTGTGTCCTGAAACATCGAAAAAACACAGCTTAGGGAGCATAGGGCACATCCACTCATGGGCGTATAAATTGGGAAAACTAAAAATCAGCAAGACACAGGCACCCCAAAGTTTAGGGCTGCTCTGTTGACAAGAACCTCCACTTCATGACACCTTAAATATCCCAGGAAAGAGAAAAATGGATAAAGAAGTTGTGGTCCTTATGTACAATGGAATATCACTCAGACATGAAATCAATGTCATAAGGCTAGTAGAAGCAAGATGAGTGGACTTAGGTACGACGATTCTAAGTGAAATAAGTCACACAGAAAAAGACACTTATCATAAGCTATCACTTAGAGAGGGAATGTAAACACCGCTACACTTGAACTGAATTACAAAACAGAACAGAGTCACACGTTTAGAAAACACACTATGGCTGCTTAACGGGAAAGGTGAGGTGGGGTGATGCATAAAACAAGGGTTTCAAATTCGCTCAGATACCGTTCCATACACCCAATATGTAATAGACAAGACCTACTCCTTGCTCAGTGAACTGGACTCAACACCCCCTATTCACCGCACAAGAATATATGTGACTAGTAAGAATCTTAAAACCTATGTATTGATATCTGTCTGGAAGTGAGTCAAGTGGGTGTAAAGCCGCATAAACACAGCCGTGAAAAGCAGCTAAACCCCATTATAAAAATAAATTACTTTTAAAAACCCGTAAAACAAAGACAGTGAAAGAGAGAGAAATTCTTACAAAATTCGTTCAGAGGCTGTGATGCAACCTGGATTGACCATATCTAGACCCACAGCTGGATGAGACATAAGGGTGGACACTCTTGGGGCTGAAAGGTTGGGTGAGGTTGGGTGAGCAAACGCAGACCCTTTAAAGTAATACTGCCTGGTACCCATCCCATGGGTCCCAAATCTCCAGGTCCAAGGGCATCTTCCTACATTGAAAACATGCATGAGAAACCCAGAAGATGGTACACCGTGTGATTTTGAAAGGTTTCTAATACGCACCTCATTTCTCATCTCCTTGTGCTCGGGTTCGCCTTTCCAGCTACTTTACTAGCAATCTCCCTACTTGGAGAATCAGCACCTTTAAGCTCCTGTTGCCTACAGGTTGCAATTTCTCCTGAGGATGAACGGGAAGAGGGGCAACCAATGAGAGACTAGATCTAGGTGTTGGGACAGGCACAGGTCACTCTAATTTCCCATCAGGAAGAAGAATTAACCACAGGCTCAGCCTGCCGCCCAGAAGCAGAATAGGGCATGAGGCAATCCCGCGCTTTTGCGGCCAGCTCCCAAAAAAGCGAGTTGAAAAATGGAGCTCAGGGACACTGCAATTCACAAACCCGCAGAGTTATAAATGATAACTCTCATCCAGAGATATACTGAGGGAAGGCAAAAAAGAGGATTTGAAAGCAAGGCAGAATTGCAGGAAACAGATTTCAGGAGGTAGATTTGAATCGCCTTTAAAGCACATGAAAAGCGGCAAAACGTCGACAATGATGCCCTTGGCCAAAAAGGGCGTATGCGTTTTTTCCTGAATATATTCAGGAAAAAACGCATACGCCCTTTTTGGCCAACCAAGCAACCTGGAAAGGCAAATCAGCGCTACATAGAAGTCTCGCTTCCCATCGGTCAAAAGGGTCATGCTGCAAAAAGTGTCAAAACCAGAAATGCAGGACAGGCCATGGAGAAATGGCAGCCTTGCTACGCTGATGGGCGGGATGTAAATTGCCAACAGCCACTCTGGAGAAGTGTACGGTGTGTCCTGAAACATTGAGAAAACACAGCTTAGGGAGCATAGGGCACGTCCACTCATGGGCGTATAAGTTGGGAAAACTAAAAATCAGCAAGACACAGGCACCCCAAAGTTTAGGGCTGCTCTGTTGACAAGAACCTCCACTTCATGACACCTTAAATATCCCAGGAAAGAGAAAAATGGATAAAGAAGTTGTGGTCCTTATGTACAATGGAATATCACTCAGACATGAAATCAATGTCATAAGGCTAGTAGAAGCAAGATGAGTGGATTTAGGTACGACAATACTAAGTGAAATAAGTCACACAGAAGAAGACACTTATCATAAGCTATCACTTATAGAGGGAATGTAAAAACCGCTACACTTGAACTGAATTACAAAACAGAACAGAGTCACACGTTTAGAAAACACACTATGGCTGCTTAACGGGAAAGGTGAGGTGGGGTGATGCATAAAACAAGGGTGTCAAATTCGCTCAGATACCTTTCCATACACCCAATATGTAATAGACAAGACCTACTCCTTGCTCAGTGAACTGGACTCAACACCCCCTATTCACCGCACAAGAATATATGTGACTAGTAAGAATCTTAAAACCTATGTATTGATATCTGTCTGGAAGTGAGTCAAGTGGGTGTAAAGCTGCATAAACACAGCCGTGAAAAGCAGCTAAACCCCATTATAAAAATAAATTAGTTTTAAAAACCCATGAAACAAAGACACTGAAAGAGAGAGAAATTCTTACAAAATTCGTTCAGAGGCTGTGATGCAACCTGGATTGACCATATCTAGACCCACAGCTGGATGAGACATAAGGGTGGACACTCTTGGGGCTGAAAGTTTGGGTGAGGTTGGGTGAGCAAACGCAGACCCTTTAAAGTAATACTGCCTGGAACCCATCCCATGGGTCCCAAATCTCCAGGTTCAAGGGCATCTTCCTACATCGAAACCATGCATGAGAAACCCAGAAGATGGTACACCGTGTGATTTTGAAAGTTTTCTAATACGCACCTCATTTCTCATCTCCTTGTGCTCGGGTTCGCCATTCCAGCTACTTTACTAGCAATCTCCCTACTTGGAGAATCAGCACCTTTAACCTCCTGTTCCCTACAGGTTGCAATTTGTCCAGAGGATGAACGGGAAGAGGGGCAACCAATGAGAGACTAGATCTAGGTTTTGGGACAGGCACAGGTCACTCTATTTTCCCATCAGGAAGAAGAATTATCCACAGGCTCAGCCTGCCTCCAGGAACCAGAATAGGGCCTGAGGCAATTCCGTGCTTTTGCGGCCAGCTCCCAAAAAAGACAGTTGAAAAATGGAGCTCAGGGGCACTGCCATTCACAAACCTGCTGAGTTATAAGTGATAACTCTCGTCCACAAATATATTGAGGGAAGGCAACGAAGAGGATTTGAAAGCAAGGCAGAATTGCAGGAAACAGGTTTCAGGAGGTAGATTCGAATCGCCTTTAAAGCACATGAAAAGTGGCAAAATGTCGACAATGATGCCCTTGGCCAAACAGGGCGTATGCGTTTTTTCCTGAATATATTCAGGAAAAAACGCATACGCCCTGTTTGGCCAACCAAGAAACCTGGAAAGGCTAATCAGCGCTACAAAGAAGTCTCGCTTCCCATCGGTCAAAAGGGCCATGGTGCAAAAAGTGTCAAAACCAGAAATGCAGGACAGGCCAAGGAGAAATGGCAGCCTTGCTACGCTGATGGGAGGGATGTAAATTGCCAACAGCCACTCTGGAGAAGTGTACGGTGTGTCCTGAAACATCGAAAAAACACAGCTTAGGGAGCATAGGGCACATCCACTCATGGGCGTATAAATTGGGAAAACTAAAAATCAGCAAGACACAGGCACCCCAAAGTTTAGGGCTGCTCTGTTGACAAGAACCTCCACTTCATGACACCTTAAATATCCCAGGAAAGAGAAAAATGGATAAAGAAGTTGTGGTCCTTATGTACAATGGAATATCACTCAGACATGAAATCAATGTCATAAGGCTAGTAGAAGCAAGATGAGTGGACTTAGGTACGACGATTCTAAGTGAAATAAGTCACACAGAAAAAGACACTTATCATAAGCTATCACTTAGAGAGGGAATGTAAAAACCGCTACACTTGAACTGAATTACAAAACAGAACAGAGTCACACGTTTAGAAAACACACTATGGCTGCTTAACGGGAAAGGTGAGGTGGGGTGATGCATAAAACAAGGGTTTCAAATTCGCTCAGATACCGTTCCATACACCCAATATGTAATAGACAAGACCTACTCCTTGCTCAGTGAACTGGACTCAACACCCCCTATTCACCGCACAAGAATATATGTGACTAGTAAGAATCTTAAAACCTATGTATTGATATCTGTCTGGAAGTGAGTCAAGTGGGTGTAAAGCCGCATAAACACAGCCGTGAAAAGCAGCTAAACCCCATTATAAAAATAAATTACTTTTAAAAACCCGTAAAACAAAGACAGTGAAAGAGAGAGAAATTCTTACAAAATTCGTTCAGAGGCTGTGATGCAACCTGGATTGACCATATCTAGACCCACAGCTGGATGAGACATAAGGGTGGACACTCTTGGGGCTGAAAGGTTGGGTGAGGTTGGGTGAGCAAACGCAGACCCTTTAAAGTAATACTGCCTGGTACCCATCCCATGGGTCCCAAATCTCCAGGTCCAAGGGCATCTTCCTACATTGAAAACATGCATGAGAAACCCAGAAGATGGTACACCGTGTGATTTTGAAAGGTTTCTAATACGCACCTCATTTCTCATCTCCTTGTGCTCGGGTTCGCCTTTCCAGCTACTTTACTAGCAATCTCCCTACTTGGAGAATCAGCACCTTTAAGCTCCTGTTGCCTACAGGTTGCAATTTCTCCTGAGGATGAACGGGAAGAGGGGCAACCAATGAGAGACTAGATCTAGGTGTTGGGACAGGCACAGGTCACTCTAATTTCCCATCAGGAAGAAGAATTAACCACAGGCTCAGCCTGCCGCCCAGAAGCAGAATAGGGCATGAGGCAATCCCGCGCTTTTGCGGCCAGCTCCCAAAAAAGCGAGTTGAAAAATGGAGCTCAGGGACACTGCAATTCACAAACCCGCAGAGTTATAAATGATAACTCTCATCCAGAGATATACTGAGGGAAGGCAAAAAAGAGGATTTGAAAGCAAGGCAGAATTGCAGGAAACAGATTTCAGGAGGTAGATTTGAATCGCCTTTAAAGCACATGAAAAGCGGCAAAACGTCGACAATGATGCCCTTGGCCAAAAAGGGCGTATGCGTTTTTTCCTGAATATATTCAGGAAAAAACGCATACGCCCTTTTTGGCCAACCAAGCAACCTGGAAAGGCAAATCAGCGCTACAAAGAAGTCTCGCTTCCCATCGGTCAAAAGGGTCATGCTGCAAAAAGTGTCAAAACCAGAAATGCAGGACAGGCCATGGAGAAATGGCAGCCTTGCTACGCTGATGGGCGGGATGTAAATTGCCAACAGCCACTCTGGAGAAGTGTACGGTGTGTCCTGAAACATTGAGAAAACACAGCTTAGGGAGCATAGGGCACGTCCACTCATGGGCGTATAAGTTGGGAAAACTAAAAATCAGCAAGACACAGGCACCCCAAAGTTTAGGGCTGCTCTGTTGACAAGAACCTCCACTTCATGACACCTTAAATATCCCAGGAAAGAGAAAAATGGATAAAGAAGTTGTGGTCCTTATGTACAATGGAATATCACTCAGACATGAAATCAATGTCATAAGGCTAGTAGAAGCAAGATGAGTGGATTTAGGTACGACAATACTAAGTGAAATAAGTCACACAGAAGAAGACACTTATCATAAGCTATCACTTATAGAGGGAATGTAAAAACCGCTACACTTGAACTGAATTACAAAACAGAACAGAGTCACACGTTTAGAAAACACACTATGGCTGCTTAACGGGAAAGGTGAGGTGGGGTGATGCATAAAACAAGGGTGTCAAATTCGCTCAGATACCTTTCCATACACCCAATATGTAATAGACAAGACCTACTCCTTGCTCAGTGAACTGGACTCAACACCCCCTATTCACCGCACAAGAATATATGTGACTAGTAAGAATCTTAAAACCTATGTATTGATATCTGTCTGGAAGTGAGTCAAGTGGGTGTAAAGCTGCATAAACACAGCCGTGAAAAGCAGCTAAACCCCATTATAAAAATAAATTAGTTTTAAAAACCCATGAAACAAAGACACTGAAAGAGAGAGAAATTCTTACAAAATTCGTTCAGAGGCTGTGATGCAACCTGGATTGACCATATCTAGACCCACAGCTGGATGAGACATAAGGGTGGACACTCTTGGGGCTGAAAGGTTGGGTGAGGTTGGGTGAGCAAACGCAGACCCTTTAAAGTAATACTGCCTGGAACCCATCCCATGGGTCCCAAATCTCCAGGTTCAAGGGCATCTTCCTACATCGAAAACATGCATGAGAAACCCAGAAGATGGTACACCGTGTGATTTTGAAAGTTTTCTAATACGCACCTCATTTCTCATCTCCTTGTGCTCGGGTTCGCCATTCCAGCTACTTTACTAGCAATCTCCCTACTTGGAGAATCAGCACCTTTAACCTCCTGTTCCCTACAGGTTGCAATTTGTCCAGAGGATGAACGGGAAGAGGGGCAACCAATGAGAGACTAGATCTAGGTTTTGGGACAGGCACAGGTCACTCTATTTTCCCATCAGGAAGAAGAATTATCCACAGGCTCAGCCTGCCTCCAGGAACCAGAATAGGGCCTGAGGCAATTCCGTGCTTTTGCGGCCAGCTCCCAAAAAAGACAGTTGAAAAATGGAGCTCAGGGGCACTGCCATTCACAAACCTGCTGAGTTATAAGTGATAACTCTCGTCCACAAATATATTGAGGGAAGGCAACGAAGAGGATTTGAAAGCAAGGCAGAATTGCAGGAAACAGGTTTCAGGAGGTAGATTCGAATCGCCTTTAAAGCACATGAAAAGTGGCAAAATGTCGACAATGATGCCCTTGGCCAAACAGGGCGTATGCGTTTTTTCCTGAATATATTCAGGAAAAAACGCATACGCCCTGTTTGGCCAACCAAGAAACCTGGAAAGGCTAATCAGCGCTACAAAGAAGTCTCGCTTCCCATCGGTCAAAAGGGCCATGGTGCAAAAAGTGTCAAAACCAGAAATGCAGGACAGGCCATGGAGAAATGGCAGCCTTGCTACGCTGATGGGAGGGATGTAAATTGCCAACAGCCACTCTGGAGAAGTGTACGGTGTGTCCTGAAACATCGAAAAAACACAGCTTAGGGAGCATAGGGCACATCCACTCATGGGCGTATAAATTGGGAAAACTAAAAATCAGCAAGACACAGGCACCCCAAAGTTTAGGGCTGCTCTGTTGACAAGAACCTCCACTTCATGACACCTTAAATATCCCAGGAAAGAGAAAAATGGATAAAGAAGTTGTGGTCCTTATGTACAATGGAATATCACTCAGACATGAAATCAATGTCATAAGGCTAGTAGAAGCAAGATGAGTGGACTTAGGTACGACGATTCTAAGTGAAATAAGTCACACAGAAAAAGACACTTATCATAAGCTATCACTTAGAGAGGGAATGTAAACACCGCTACACTTGAACTGAATTACAAAACAGAACAGAGTCACACGTTTAGAAAACACACTATGGCTGCTTAACGGGAAAGGTGAGGTGGGGTGATGCATAAAACAAGGGTTTCAAATTCGCTCAGATACCGTTCCATACACCCAATATGTAATAGACAAGACCTACTCCTTGCTCAGTGAACTGGACTCAACACCCCCTATTCACCGCACAAGAATATATGTGACTAGTAAGAATCTTAAAACCTATGTATTGATATCTGTCTGGAAGTGAGTCAAGTGGGTGTAAAGCCGCATAAACACAGCCGTGAAAAGCAGCTAAACCCCATTATAAAAATAAATTACTTTTAAAAACCCGTAAAACAAAGACAGTGAAAGAGAGAGAAATTCTTACAAAATTCGTTCAGAGGCTGTGATGCAACCTGGATTGACCATATCTAGACCCACAGCTGGATGAGACATAAGGGTGGACACTCTTGGGGCTGAAAGGTTGGGTGAGGTTGGGTGAGCAAACGCAGACCCTTTAAAGTAATACTGCCTGGTACCCATCCCATGGGTCCCAAATCTCCAGGTCCAAGGGCATCTTCCTACATTGAAAACATGCATGAGAAACCCAGAAGATGGTACACCGTGTGATTTTGAAAGGTTTCTAATACGCACCTCATTTCTCATCTCCTTGTGCTCGGGTTCGCCTTTCCAGCTACTTTACTAGCAATCTCCCTACTTGGAGAATCAGCACCTTTAAGCTCCTGTTGCCTACAGGTTGCAATTTCTCCTGAGGATGAACGGGAAGAGGGGCAACCAATGAGAGACTAGATCTAGGTGTTGGGACAGGCACAGGTCACTCTAATTTCCCATCAGGAAGAAGAATTAACCACAGGCTCAGCCTGCCGCCCAGAAGCAGAATAGGGCATGAGGCAATCCCGCGCTTTTGCGGCCAGCTCCCAAAAAAGCGAGTTGAAAAATGGAGCTCAGGGACACTGCAATTCACAAACCCGCAGAGTTATAAATGATAACTCTCATCCAGAGATATACTGAGGGAAGGCAAAAAAGAGGATTTGAAAGCAAGGCAGAATTGCAGGAAACAGATTTCAGGAGGTAGATTTGAATCGCCTTTAAAGCACATGAAAAGCGGCAAAACGTCGACAATGATGCCCTTGGCCAAAAAGGGCGTATGCGTTTTTTCCTGAATATATTCAGGAAAAAACGCATACGCCCTTTTTGGCCAACCAAGCAACCTGGAAAGGCAAATCAGCGCTACATAGAAGTCTCGCTTCCCATCGGTCAAAAGGGTCATGCTGCAAAAAGTGTCAAAACCAGAAATGCAGGACAGGCCATGGAGAAATGGCAGCCTTGCTACGCTGATGGGCGGGATGTAAATTTCCAACAGCCACTCTGGAGAAGTGTACGGTGTGTCCTGAAACATTGAGAAAACACAGCTTAGGGAGCATAGGGCACGTCCACTCATGGGCGTATAAGTTGGGAAAACTAAAAATCAGCAAGACACAGGCACCCCAAAGTTTAGGGCTGCTCTGTTGACAAGAACCTCCACTTCATGACACCTTAAATATCCCAGGAAAGAGAAAAATGAATAAAGAAGTTGTGGTCCTTATGTACAATGGAATATCACTCAGACATGAAATCAATGTCATAAGGCTAGTAGAAGCAAGATGAGTGGATTTAGGTACGACAATTCTAAGTGAAATAAGTCACACAGAAAAAGACACTTATCATAAGCTATCACTTATAGAGGGAATGTAAAAACCGCTACACTTGAACTGAATTACAAAACAGAACAGAGTCACACGTTTAGAAAACACACTATGGCTGCTTAACGGGAAAGGTGAGGTGGGGTGATGCATAAAACAAGGGTGTCAAATTCGCTCAGATACCTTTCCATACACCCAATATGTAATAGACAAGACCTACTCCTTGCTCAGTGAACTGGACTCAACACCCCCTATTCACCGCACAAGAATATATGTGACTAGTAAGAATCTTAAAACCTATGTATTGATATCTGTCTGGAAGTGAGTCAAGTGGGTGTAAAGCTGCATAAACACATCCGTGAAAAGCAGCTAAACCCCATTATAAAAATAAATTAGTTTTAAAAACCCATGAAACAAAGACACTGAAAGAGAGAGAAATTCTTACAAAATTCGTTCAGAGGCTGTGATGCAACCTGGATTGACCATATCTAGACCCACAGCTGGATGAGACATAAGGGTGGACACTCTTGGGGCTGAAAGGTTGGGTGAGGTTGGGTGAGCAAACGCAGACCCTTTAAAGTAATACTGCCTGGAACCCATCCCATGGGTCCCAAATCTCCAGGTTCAAGGGCATCTTCCTACATCGAAAACATGCATGAGAAACCCAGAAGATGGTACACCGTGTGATTTTGAAAGTTTTCTAATACGCACCTCATTTCTCATCTCCTTGTGCTCGGGTTCGCCATTCCAGCTACTTTACTAGCAATCTCCCTACTTGGAGAATCAGCACCTTTAACCTCCTGTTCCCTACAGGTTGCAATTTGTCCAGAGGATGAACGGGAAGAGGGGCAACCAATGAGAGACTAGATCTAGGTTTTGGGACAGGCACAGGTCACTCTATTTTCCCATCAGGAAGAAGAATTATCCACAGGCTCAGCCTGCCTCCAGGAACCAGAATAGGGCCTGAGGCAATTCCGTGCTTTTGCGGCCAGCTCCCAAAAAAGACAGTTGAAAAATGGAGCTCAGGGGCACTGCCATTCACAAACCTGCTGAGTTATAAGTGATAACTCTCGTCCACAAATATATTGAGGGAAGGCAACGAAGAGGATTTGAAAGCAAGGCAGAATTGCAGGAAACAGGTTTCAGGAGGTAGATTCGAATCGCCTTTAAAGCACATGAAAAGTGGCAAAATGTCGACAATGATGCCCTTGGCCAAACAGGGCGTATGCGTTTTTTCCTGAATATATTCAGGAAAAAACGCATACGCCCTGTTTGGCCAACCAAGAAACCTGGAAAGGCTAATCAGCGCTACAAAGAAGTCTCGCTTCCCATCGGTCAAAAGGGCCATGGTGCAAAAAGTGTCAAAACCAGAAATGCAGGACAGGCCATGGAGAAATGGCAGCCTTGCTACGCTGATGGGAGGGATGTAAATTGCCAACAGCCACTCTGGAGAAGTGTACGGTGTGTCCTGAAACATCGAAAAAACACAGCTTAGGGAGCATAGGGCACATCCACTCATGGGCGTATAAATTGGGAAAACTAAAAATCAGCAAGACACAGGCACCCCAAAGTTTAGGGCTGCTCTGTTGACAAGAACCTCCACTTCATGACACCTTAAATATCCCAGGAAAGAGAAAAATGGATAAAGAAGTTGTGGTCCTTATGTACAATGGAATATCACTCAGACATGAAATCAATGTCATAAGGCTAGTAGAAGCAAGATGAGTGGACTTAGGTACGACGATTCTAAGTGAAATAAGTCACACAGAAAAAGACACTTATCATAAGCTATCACTTATAGAGGGAATGTAAAAACCGATACACTTGAACTGAATTACAAAACAGAACAGAGTCACACGTTTAGAAAACACACTATGGCTGCTTAACGGGAAAGGTGAGGTGGGGTGATGCATAAAACAAGGGTTTCAAATTCGCTCAGATACCGTTCCATACACCCAATATGTAATAGACAAGACCTACTCCTTGCTCAGTGAACTGGACTCAACACCCCCTATTCACCGCACAAGAATATATGTGACTAGTAAGAATCTTAAAACCTATGTATTGATATCTGTCTGGAAGTGAGTCAAGTGGGTGTAAAGCCGCATAAACACAGCCGTGAAAAGCAGCTAAACCCCATTATAAAAATAAATTACTTTTAAAAACCCGTAAAACAAAGACAGTGAAAGAGAGAGAAATTCTTACAAAATTCGTTCAGAGGCTGTGATGCAACCTGGATTGACCATATCTAGACCCACAGCTGGATGAGACATAAGGGTGGACACTCTTGGGGCTGAAAGTTTGGGTGAGGTTGGGTGAGCAAACACAGACCCTTTAAAGTAATACTGCCTGGTACCCATCCCATGGGTCCCAAATCTCCAGGTTCAAGGGCATCTTCCTACATTGAAAACATGCATGAGAAACCCAGAAGATGGTACACCGTGTGATTTTGAAAGGTTTCTAATACGCACCTCATTTCTCATCTCCTTGTGCTCGGGTTCGCCTTTCCAGCTACTTTACTAGCAATCTCCCTACTTGGAGAATCAGCACCTTTAAGCTCCTGTTGCCTACAGGTTGCAGTTTATCCTGAGGATGAACGGGAACAGGGGCAACCAATGAGAAACTAGATCTAGGTGTTGGGACATGCAGAGGTCACTCTATTTTCCCATCAGGAAGAAGAATTATCCACAGGCTCAGCCTGCCTCCAGGAACCAGAATAAGGCCTGAGGCAATCCCGTGCTTTTGTGGCCAGCTCCCAAAAAAGACAGTTGAAAAATGGAGCTCCTGGGCACTGCCATTCACAAACCTGCTGAGTTATAAATGATAACTCTCGTCCACAAATATATTGAGGGAAGGCAACGAAGAGGATTTGAAAGCAAGGCAGAATTGCAGGAAACAGGTTTCAGGAGGTAGATTCGAATCGCCTTTAAAGCACATGAAAAGTGGCAAAATGTCGACAATGATGCCCTTGGCTAAACAGGGCGTATGCGTTTTTTCCTGAATATATTCAGGAAAAAACGCATACGCCCTGTTTGGCCAACCAAGCAACCTGGAAATGCTAATCAGCGCTACAAAGAAGTCTCGCTTCCCATCGGTCAAAAGGGCCATGCTGCAAAAAGTGTCACAACCAGAAATGCAGGACAGGCCATGGAGAAATGGCAGCCTTGCTACGCTGATGGGAGGGATGTAAATTGCCAACAGCCACTCTGGAGAAGTGTACGGTGTGTCCTGAAACATCGAAAAAACACAGCTTAGGGAGCATAGGGCACATCCACTCATGGGCGTATAAATTGGGAAAACTAAAAATCAGCAAGACACAGGCACCCCAAAGTTTAGGGCTGCTCTGTTGACAAGAACCTCCACTTCATGACACCTTAAATATCCCAGGAAAGAGAAAAATGGATAAAGAAGTTGTGGTCCTTATGTACAATGGAATATCACTCAGACATGAAATCAATGTCATAAGGCTAGTAGAAGCAAGATGAGTGGACTTAGGTACGACGATTCTAAGTGAAATAAGTCACACAGAAAAAGACACTTATCATAAGCTATCACTTAGAGAGGGAATGTAAAAACCGCTACACTTGAACTGAATTACAAAACAGAACAGAGTCACACGTTTAGAAAACACACTATGGCTGCTTAACGGGAAAGGTGAGGTGGGGTGATGCATAAAACAAGGGTTTCAAATTCGCTCAGATACCGTTCCATACACCCAATATGTAATAGACAAGACCTACTCCTTGCTCAGTGAACTGGACTCAACACCCCCTATTCACCGCACAAGAATATATGTGACTAGTAAGAATCTTAAAACCTATGTATTGATATCTTTCTGGAAGTGAGTCAAGTGGGTGTAAAGCCGCATAAACACAGCCGGGAAAAGCAGCTAAACCCCATTATAAAAATAAATTACTTTTAAAAACCCGTAAAACAAAGACAGTGAAAGACAGAGAAATTCTTTCAAAATTCGTTCAGAGGCTGTGATGCAACCTGGATTGACCATATCTAGACACACAGCTGGATGAGACATAAGGGTGGACACCCTTGGAGCTGAAAGGTTGGGTGAGGTTGGGTGAGCAAACGCAGACCCTTTAAAGTAATACTGCCTGGTACCCATGCCATGGGTCCCAAATCTCCAGGTTCAAGGGCATCTTCCTACATCGAAAACATGCATGAGAAACCCAGAAGATTGTACACCGTGTGATTTTGAAAGGTTTCTAATACGCACCTCATTTCTCATCTCCTTGTGCTCGGGTTCGCTTTTCCAGCTACTTTACTAGCAATCTCCCTACTTGGAGAATCAGCACCTTTAAGCTCCTGTTCCCTACAGGTTGCAATTTGTCCTGAGGATGAACGGGAAGAGGGGCAACCAATGAGAGACTAGATCTATGTGTTGGGACAGACACAGGTAACACTATTTTCCCATCAGGAAGAAGAAATAACCACAGGCTCAGCCTGCAGCCCAGAAGCAGAATAGGGCCTGAGGCAATCCCGCACTTTTGCGGCCAGCTCTCAAAAAAGCGAGTTGAAAAATGGAGCTCAGGGACACTGCAATTCACAAACCCGCAGAGTTATAAATGATAACTCTCATCCACCGATATATTGAGGGAAGGCAACGAAGAGGATTTGAAAGCAAGGCAGAATTGCAGGAAAGAGATTTCAGGAAGTAGATACGAATCGCCTTTAAAGCACATGAAAAGCGGCGAAACGTCGACAATGATGCCCTTGGCCAAAAAGGGCGTATGCGTTTTTTCCTGAATATATTCAGGAAAAAACGCATACGCTCTTTTTGGCCAACCAAGCAACCTGGAAAGGCAAATCAGCGCTACAAAGAAGTCTCGCTTCCCATCGGTCAAAAGGGCCATGCTGCAGAAAGTGTCAAAAACAGAAATGGAGGACAGGCCATGGAGAAATGGCAGCCTTGCTACGCTGATGGGCGGGATGTAAATTGCCAACAGCCACTCTGGAGAAGTATACGGTGTGTCCTGAAACATCGAAAAAACACAGCTCAGGGAGCATAGGGCACGTCCACTCATGGGCGTATAAATTGGGAAAACTAAAAATCAGCAAGACACAGGCACCCCAAAGTTTAGGGCTGCTCTGTTGACAAGAACCTCCACTTCATGACACCTTAAATATCCCAGGAAAGAGAAAAATGGATAAAGAAGTTGTGGTCCTTATGTACAATGGAATATCACTCAGACATGAAATCAATGTCATAAGGCTAGTAGAAGCAAGATGAGTGGATTTAGGTACGACGATTCTAAGTGAAATAAGTCACACAGAAAAAGACACTTATCATAAGCTATCACTTATAGAGGGAATGTAAAAACCGCTACACTTGAACTGAATTACAAAACAGAATAGAGTCTCACGTTTAGAAAACACACTATGGCTGCTTAACGGGAAAGGTGAGGTGGGGTGATGCATAAAACAAGGGTTTCAAATTCGCTCAGATACCGTTCCATACACCCAATATGTAATAGACAAGACCTACTCCTTGCTCAGTGAACTGGACTCAACACCCCCTATTCACCACCCAAGAATATATGTGACTAGTAAGAATCTTAAAACCTATGTATTGATATCTCTCTGGAAGTGAGTCAAGTGGGTGTAAAGCAGCATAAACACAGCCATGAAAAGCAGCTAAACCCCATTATAAAAATAAATTACTTTTAAAAACCCATAAAACAAAGACAGTGAAAGAGAGAGAAATTCTTACAAAATTCGTTCAGAGGCTGTGATGCAACCTGGATTGACCATATCTAGACCCACACCTGGATGAGACATAAGGGTGGACACTCTTGGGGCTGAGAGGTTGGGTGAGGTTGGGTGAGCAAACGCAGACCCTTTAAAGTAATACTGCGTGGTACCCATCCCATGGGTCCCAAATCTCCAGGTTGAAGGGCATCTTCTTACATCGAAAACATGCATGAGAAACCCAGAAGATGGTACACCGTGTGATTTTGAAAGGTTTCCAAAACGCACCTCATTTCTCATCTCCTTGTGCTCGGTTTCGCCATTCCAGCTACTTTACTAGCAATCTCCCTACTTGGATAATCAGCACCATTAAGCTCCTGTTCCCTACAGGTTACAATTTGTCCTGAGGATGAACGGGAAGAGGGGCAACCAATGAGAGACTAGATCTAGGTGTTGGGACAGGCAGAGGTCACTCTATTTTCCCACCAGGAAGAAGAATTAACCACAGGCTCAGCCTGCCGCCCAGAAGCAGAATAGGGCCTGAGGCAATCCCGCGCTTTTGCGGCCAGCTCCCAAAAAAGACAGTTGAAAAATGGAGCTCAGGGAAACTGCAATTCACAAACCCGCAGAGTTATAAATGATAACTCTCATCCACAGATATATTGAGGGAAGGCAACGAAGAGGATTTGAAAGCAAGGCAGAATTGCAGGAAACAGATTTCAGGAGGTAGATACGAATCGCCTTTAAAGCACATGAAAAGCGGCAAAACGTCCACAATGATGCCCTTGGCCAAAAAGGGCGTATGCGTTTTTTCCTGAATATATTCAGGAAAAAACGCATACGCCCTTTTTGACCAACCAAGCTACCTGGAAAGGCAAATCAGCGCTACAAAGAAGTCTCGCTTCCCATCGGTGAAAAGGGCCATGCTGCAAAATGTGTCAAAACCAGAAATGCAGGACAGGCCATGGAGAAATGGCAGCCTTGCTACACTGATGGGCGGGATGTAAATTGCCAACAGCCACTCTGGAGAAGTGTACGTTGTGTCCTGAAACATGGAAAAAAAACAGCTTAGGGAGCATAGGGCACGTCCACTCATGGGCGTATAAATTGGAAAAACTAAAAATCAGCAAGACACAGGCACCGGAAAGTTTAGGGCTGCTCTGTTGACAAGAACCTCCACTTCATGACACCTTAAATATCCCAGGAAAGAGAAAAATGGATAAAGAAGTTGTGTTCCTTATGTAAAATGGAATATCACTCAGACATGAAATCAATGTTATAAGGCTAGTAGAAGCAAGATGAGTGGAGTTAGGTACGACAATTCTAAGTGAAATAAGTCACACAGAAAAAGACACTTATCATAAGCTATCACTTATAGAGGGAATGTAAAAACCGCTACACTTGAACTGAATTACAAAACAGAACAGAGTCACACGTTTAGAAAACACACTATGGCTGCTTAACGGGAAAGGTGAGGTGGGGTGATGCATAAAACAAGGGTTTCAAATTCGCTGAGGTATCGTTCCATACACCCAATATGTAATAGACAAGACCTACTCCTTGCTCAGTGAACTGAACTCAACACCCCCTATTCACTGCACAAGAATATATGTGACTAGTAAGAATCTTAAAACCTATGTATTGATATCTGTCTGGAAGTGAGTCAAGTCGGTGTAAAGCCGCATAAACACAGCCATGAAAAGCAGCTAAACCCCATTATAAAAATAAATTACTTTTAAAAACCCGTAAAACAAAGACAGTGAAAGAGAGAGAAATTCTTACAAAATTCGTTCAGAGGCTGTGTTGCAACCTGGATTGACCATATCTAGACCCACAGCTGGATGAGATATAAGGGTGGATACTCTTGGGGCTGAGAGGTTGGGTGAGGTTGGGTGAGCAAACGCAGACCCTTTAAAGTAATACTGCGTGGTACCCATCCCATGGGTCCCAAATCTCCAGGTTGAAGGGCATCTTCCTACATCGAAAACATGCATGAGAAACCAAGAAGATGGTACACCGTGTTATTTTGAAAGGTTTCTAAAATGCACCTCATTTCTCATTTCCTTGTGCTCGGGTTCGCCTTTCCAGCTACTTTACTAGCAATCTCCCTACTTGGAGAATCAGCACCTTTAACCTCCTGTTCCCTACAGGTTGCAATTTGTCCTGAGGATGAACGGGAAGAGGGGCAACCAATGAGAGACTAGATCTAGGTGTTGGGACAGGCACAGGTCACTATTTTCCCATCAGGGAGAAGAATTAACCACAGGCTCAGCCTGCCGCCCGGAACAAGAATAGGGCCTGAGGCAATCCCGTGATTTTGAGGCCAGCTCCCAAAAAAGACAGTTGAAAAATGGAGCTCAGGGGCACTGCAATTCACAAACCTGCTGAGTTATAAATGATAACTCTCGTCCACAAATATATTGAGGGAAGGCAACGAAGAGGATTTGAAAGCAAGGCAGAATTGCAGGAAACAGGTTTCAGGAGGTAGATTCAAATCGCCTTTAAAACACATGAAAAGTGGCAAAACGTCGACAATGATGCCCTTGGCCAAAAAGGGCATATGCGTTTTTTCCTGAATATATTCAGGAAAAAACGGATACGCCCTTTTTGGCCAACCAAGCAACCTGTAAAGGCAAATCAGCGCTACAAAGAAGTCTCGCTTCCCATCGGTGAAAAGGGCCATGCTGCAAAAAGTGTCAAAACCAGAAATGCAGGACAGGCCATGGAGAAATGGCAGCCTTGCTACGCTGATGGGCGGGATGTAAATTGCCAACAGCCACTCTGGAGAAGTGTATGTTGTGTCCTCAAACATCGAAAAAACACAGCTTAGGGAGCATAGGGCACGTCCAGTCATGGGAGTACAAATTGGGAAAACTAAAAATCAGCAAGACACAGGCACCCAAAAGTTTAGGGCTGCTCTGTTGACAAGAACCTCCACTTCATGACACCTTAAATATCCCAGGAAAGAGAAAAATGGATAAAGAAGTTGTGGTCCTTATGTACAATGGAATATCACTCAGACATGAAATCAATGTCATAAGGCTAGTAGAAGCAAGATGAGTGGATTTAGGTACAACGATTCTAAGTGAAATAAGTCACACAGAAAAAGACACTTATCATAAGCTATCACTTATAGAGGGAATGTAAAAACCGCTACACTTGAACTGAATTACAAAACAGAACAGAGTCACACGTTTAGAAAACACACTATGGCTGCTTAACGGGAAAGGTGAGGTGGGGTGATGCATAAAACAAGGGTTTCAAATTCGCTCAGATACCGTTCCATACACCCAATATGTAATAGACAAGACCTACTCCTTGCTCAGTGAACTGGACTCAACACCCCCTATTCACCGCACAAGAATATATGTGACTAGTAAGTATCTTAAAACCTATGTATTGATGTCTGTCTGGAAGTGAGTCTAGTGTGTGTAAAGCCGCATAAACACAGCCGTGAAAAGCAGCTAAACCCCATTATAAAAATAAATTACTTTCAAAAACCCATAAAACAAAGACAGTGAAAGAGAGAGAAATTCTTACAAAATTCGTTCAGAGGCTGTGATGCAACCTGGATTGACCATATCTAGACCCACAGCTGGATGAGACATAAGGGTGGACACTCTTGGGGCTGAGAGGTTGGGTGAGGTTGGGTGAGCAAACGCAGACCCTTTAAAGTAATACTGCGTGGTACCCATCCCATGGGTCCCAAATCTCCAGGTTCAAGGGCATCTTCCTACATCGAAAACATGCATGAGAAACCCAGAAGATGGTACACCGTGTGATTTTCAAAGGGTTCTAAAACGCACCTCATTTCTCATCTCCTTGTGCTCGGGTTCGCCTTTCCAGCTACTTTACTAGCACTCTCCCTACTGGGAGAATCAGCACCTTTAACCTCCTGTTCCCTACAGGTTGCAATTTGTCCTGAGGATGAACGGGAAGAGGGGCAACCAATGAGAGACTAGATCTAGGTGTTGGGACAGGCAGAGGTCACTCTATTTTCCCACCAGGAAGAAGAATTAACCACAGGCTCAGCCTGCCGCCCGGAACCTAAATAGGGCCTGAGGCAATCCCGTGCTTTTGCCGTCAGCTCCCAAAAAAGACAGTTGAAAAATGGAGCTCAGGGAAACTGCAATTCCAAACCTGCAGAGTTATAAATGATAACTATCGTCCACAAATATATTGAGGGAAGGCAACGAAGAGGATTTGAAAGCAAGGAAGAATTGCAGGAAACAGATTTCAGGAGGTAGATTCGAATCGCCTTTAAAGCACATGAAAAGCGGCAAAACGTCGACAATGATGCCCTTGGCCAAAAAGGGCTTATGCGTTTTTTCCTGAATATATTCAGGAAAAAACGCATACGCACTTTTTGGCCAACCAAGCAACCTGGAAAGGCAAATCAGCGCTACATAGAAGTCTCGCTTCCCATCGGTCAAAAGGGCCATGCTGCAAAAAGTGTCAAAACCAGAAATGCAGGACAGGCCATAGAGAAATGGCAGCCTTGCTACACTGATGGGCGGGATGTAAATTGACAACAGCCACTCTGGAGAAGTGTACGTTGTGTCCTGAAACATCGAAAAAAAACAGCTTAGGGAGCATAGGGCACGTCCACTCATAGGCGTATAAATTGGGAAAACTAAAAATCAGCAAGACACAGGCACCCCAAAGTTTAGGGCTGCTCTGTTGACAAGAACCTCCGCTTCATGACACCTTAAATATCCCAGGAAACAGAAAAATGGATAAAATAGTTGTTGTCCTTAAGTACAATGGAATATCACTCAGACATGAAATCAATGTCATAAGGCTAGTAGAAGCAAGATGAGTGGATTTAGGTATGACGATTCTAAGTGAAATAAGTCACACAGAAAAAGACACTTATCATAAGCTATCACTTATAGACGGAATGTAAAAACCGCTACACTTGAACTGAATTACAAAAGAGAACAGAGTCACACGTTTAGAAAACACACTATGGCTGCTTAACGGGAAAGTTGAGGTGGGGTGATGCGTAAAACAAGGGTTTCAAATTAGCTCAGATACCGTTCCATACACCCAATATGTAATAGACAAGACCTACTCCTTGCTCAGTGAACTGGACTCAACACCCCCTATTCACCGCACAAGAATATATCTGACTTCTAAGAATCTTAAAACCTATGTATTGATATCTCTCTGGAAGTAAGTCAAGTGGGTGTAAAGCTCCATAAACAGAGCTGTGAAAAGCAGCTAAACCCCATTATAAAAATAAATTACTTTTAAAAACCCGTAAAACAAAGACAGTGAAAGAGAGAGAAATTCTTACAAAATTCGTTCAGGGGCTGTGATGCAACCTGGATTGACCATATCTAGACCCACAGCTGGATGAGACATAAGGTTGGACACTCTTAGGGCTGACAGGTTTGGTGAGGTTGGGTGAGCAAACGCAGACCCTTTAAAGTAATACTGCGTGGTACCCATCCCATGGGTCCCAAATCTCCAGGTTCAAGGGCATCTTCCTACATCGAAAACTTGCATGAGAAACCCAGAAGATGGTACACCGTGTGATCGGAAAAGGTTTCTAAAATGCACCTCATTTCTCATCTCCTTGTGCTCGGGTTCGCCATTCCAGCTTCTTTACTAGTAATCTCCCTACTCGGCTAATCAGCACCTTTAACCTCCTGTTCCGTACAGGTTGCAATTTGTCCTGAGGATGAAAGGGAAGGGGGCAACCAATGAGAGACTAGATCTAGGTGTTGGGACAGGCACAGGTCACTCTATTTTCCCAACAGGAAGAAGAATTAACCACAGGCTCAGCCTGCCGCCCAGAAGCAGAATAGGGCCTGAGGCAATCCCGCGCTTTTGCGGCCAGCTCCCAAAAAAGACAGTTGAAAAATGGAGCTCAGGGAAATTGCAATTCACAAACCCGCAGAGTTATAAATGATAACTCTCATCCACAGATATATTGAGGGAAGGCAACGAAGAGGATTTGAAAGCAAGGCAGAATTGCAGGAAACAGATTTCAGGAGGTAGATACGAATCGCCTTTAAAGCACATGAAAAGCGGCAAAACGTCGACAATGATGCCCTTGGCCAAAAAGGGCGTATGCGTTTTTTCCTGAATATATTCAGGAAAAAACGCATACGGCTTTTTTGGCCAACCAAGCAACCTGGAAAGGCAAATCAGCGCTACAAAGAAGTCTCGCTTCCCATCGGTCAAAAGGGCCATGCTGCAAAAAGTGTCAAAACCAGAAATGCAGGACAGGCCATGGAGAAATGGCAGCCTTGCTACACTGATAGGCGGGATGTAAATTGCCAACAGCCACTCGGAAAAGTGTACGTTGTGTCCTGAAACATCGAAAAAAAACAGCTTAGGGAGCATAGGGCACGTCCACTCATGGGCGTATAAATTGGAAAAACTAAAAATCAGCAAGACACAGGCACCGGAAAGTTTAGGGCTGCTCTGTTGACAAGAACCTCCACTTCATGACACCTTAAATATCCCAGGAAAGAGAAAAATGGATAAAGAAGTTGTGGTCCTTATGTACAATGGAATATCACTCAGACATGAAATCAATGTCTCATAAGGCTTGTAGAAGCAAGAAGAGTGGAGTTAGGTACGACGATTCTAAGTGAAATAAGTCACACAGAAAAAGACACTTATCATAAGCTATCACTTATAGAGGGAATGTAAAAACCGCTACACTTGAACTGAATTACAAAAGAGAACAGAGTCACACGTTTAGAAAACACACTATGGCTGCTTAACGGGAATGGTGAGGTGGGGTGATGCATAAAACAAGGGTTTCAAATTCGCTCAGATACCGTTCCATACACCCAATATGTAATAGACAAGACCTACTCCTTGCTCAGTGAACTGGACTCAACACCCCCTATTCCCCGCACAAGAATATATGTGACTAGTAAGAATCTTAAAACCTATGTATTGATATCTGTCTGGAAGTGAGTCAAGTGGGTGTAAAGCTGCATAAAAACAACCATGAAAAGCAGCTAAACCCCATTATAAAAATAAATTACTTTTAAAAACTCGTAAAACAAAGACAGTGAAAGAGAGAGAAATTCTTACAAAATTCGTTCAGGGGCTGTGATGCAACCTGGATTGACCATATCTAGACACACAGCTGGATGAGACATAAGGGTGGACACTCTTAGGGCTGACAGGTTTGGTGAGGTTGGGTGAGCAAACGCAGACCCTTTAAAGTAATACTGCGTGGTACCCATCCCATGGGTCCCAAATCTCCAGGTTCAAGGGCATCTTCCTACATCGAAAACTTGCATGAGAAACCCAGAAGATGGTACACCGTGTGATCGGAAAAGGTTTCTAAAATGCACCTCATTTCTCATCTCCTTGTGCTCGGGTTCGCCATTCCAGCTTCTTTACTAGTAATCTCCCTACTTGGCTAATCAGCACCTTTAACCTCCTGTTCCGTACAGGTTGCAATTTGTCCTGAGGATGAAAGGGAAGGGGGCAACCAATGAGAGACTAGATCTAGGTGTTGGGACAGGCACAGGTCACTCTATTTTCCCAACAGGAAGAAGAATTAACCACAGGCTCAGCCTGCCGCCCAGAAGCAGAATAGGGCCAGAGGCAATCCCGCGCTTTTGCGGCCAGCTCCCAAAAAAGACAGTTGAAAAATGGAGCTCAGGGAAACTGCAATTCACAAACCCGCAGAGTTATAAATGATAACTCTCATCCACAGATATATTGAGGGAAGGCAACGAAGAGGATTTGAAAGCAAGGCAGAATTGCAGGAAACAGATTTCAGGAGGTAGATACGAATCGCCTTTAAAGCACATGAAAAGCGGCAAAACGTCCACAATGATGCCCTTGGCCAAAAAGGGCGTATGCGTTTTTTCCTGAATATATTCAGGAAAAAACGCATACGCCCTTTTTGGCCAACCAAGCAACCTGGAAAGGCAAATCAGCGCTACAAAGAAGTCTCGCTTCCCATCGGTGAAAAGGGCCATGCTGCAAAAAGTGTCAAAACCAGAAATGCAGGACAGGCCATGGAGAAATGGCAGCCTTGCTACACTGATGGGCGGGATGTAAATTGCCAACAGCCACTCTGGAGAAGTGTACGTTGTGTCCTGAAACATGGAAAAAAAAACAGCTTAGGGAGCATAGGGCACGTCCACTCATGGGCGTATAAATTGGAAAAACTAAAAATCAGCAAGACACAGGCACCCCAAAGTTTAGGGCTGCTCTGTTGACAAGAACCTCCACTTCATGACACCTTAAATATCCCAGGAAAGAGAAAAATGGATAAAGAAGTTGTGGTCCTTATGTACAATGGAATATCACTCAGACATGAAATCAATGTTATAAGGCTAGTAGAAGCAAGATGAGTGGAGTTAGGTACGACAATTCTAAGTGAAATAAGTCACACAGAAAAAGACACTTATCATAAGCTATCACTTATAGAGGGAATGTAAAAACCGCTACACTTGAACTGAATTACAAAACAGAACAGAGTCACACGTTTAGAAAACACACTATGGCTGCTTAACGGGAAAGGTGAGGTGGGGTGATGCATAAAACAAGGGTTTCAAATTCGCTGAGGTATCGTTCCATACACCCAATATGTAATAGACAAGACCTACTCCTTGCTCAGTGAACTGAACTCAACACCCCCTATTCACTGCACAAGAATATATGTGACTAGTAAGAATCTTAAAACCTATGTATTGATATCTGTCTGGAAGTGAGTCAAGTGGGTGTAAAGCCGCATAAACACAGCCATTAAAAGCAGCTAAACCCCATTATAAAAGTAAATTACTTTTAAAAACCCGTAAAACAAAGACAGTGAAAGAGAGAGAAATTCTTACAAAATTCGTTCAGAGACTGTGTTGCAACCTGGATTGACCATATCTAGACCCACAGCTGGATGAGATATAAGGGTGGACACTCTTGGGGCTGAGAGGTTGGGTGAGGTTGGGTGAGCAAACGCAGACCCTTTAAAGTAATACTGCGTGGTACCCATCCCATGGGTCCCAAATCTCCAGGTTCAAGGGCATCTTCCTACATCGAAAACATGCATGAGAAACGCAGAAGATGGTACACCGTGTGATTTTGAAAGGTTTCTAAAACGCACCTCATTTCTCATCTCCTTGTGTTCGGGTTCGCCATTCCAGCTACTTTACTAGCAATCTCCTTACTTGGAGAATCAGCACCTTTAACCTCCTGTTCCGTACAGGTTCCAATTTTTCCTGAGGGTGAAAGGGAAGAGGGGCAACCAATGAGAGACTAGATCTAGGTGTTGGGACACGCACAGGTCACTCTATTTTACCATCAGGAAGAAGAATTAACCACAGGCTCAGCCTGTCCCCCGGAACCAGAATAGGGCCTGAGGCAATCCCGTGCTTTTGCGGCCAGCTCCCAAAAAAGACAGTTGAAAAATGGAGCTCAGGGGCACTGCCTTTCACAAACCCGCTGAGTTATAAATGATAACTCTCGTCCACAAATATATTGAGGGAAGGCAACGAAGAGGATTTGAAAGCAAGGCAGAATTGCAGGAAACAGGTTTCAGGAGGTAGATTCGAATCGCCTTTAAAGCACATGAAAAGTGGCAAAACGTCCACAATGATGCCCTTGGCCAAAAAGGGCGTATGCGTTTTTTCTTGAATATATTCAGGAAAAAACGCATACGCCCTTTTTGGCCAACCAAGCAACCTGGAAAGGCAAATCAGCGCTACAAAGAAGTCTCGCTTCCCATCGGTCAAAAGGGCCATGCTGCAAAAAGTGTCAAAACCAGAAATGCAGTACAGGCCATGGAGAAATGGCAGCCTTGCTACGCTGATGGGCGGGATGTAAATTGCCAACAGCCACTCTGGAGAAGTGTACGGTGTGTCCTGAAACATCGGAAAAACACAGTTTAGGGAGCATAGGTCACGTCCACTCATGGGCGTATAAATTGGGAAAACTAAAAATCAGCAAGACACAGGCACCCCAAAGTTTAGGGCTGCTCTGTTGACAAGAACCTCCACTTCATGACACCTTAAATATCCCAGGAAAGAGAAAAATGGATAAAGAAGTCATGGTCCTTATGTACAATGGAATATCACTCAGACATGAAATCAATGTCATAAGGCTAGTAGAAGCAAGATGAGTAGATTTAAGTACAACGATTCTAAGTGAAATAAGTCACACAGAAAAAGACACTTATCATAAGATATCACTTATAGAGGGAATGTAAAAACCGCTACACTTGAACTGAATTACAAAAGAGAATATAGTCATACGTTTAGAAAACACACTATGGCTGCTTAACGGGAAAGGTGAGGTGGGGTGATGCATAAAACAAGGGTTTCAAATTCGCTCAGATACAGTTCCATACACCCAATATGTAATAGACAAGACATACTCCTTGCTCAGTGAACTGGACTCAACACCCCCTATTCACCGCACAAGAATATATGTGACTAGTAAGAATCTTAAAACCTATGTATTGATATCTCTCTGGAAGTGAGTCAAGTGGGTGTAAAGCCGCATAAACACAGCCATGAAAGGAGCTAAGCCCCATTATAAAAATAAATTACTTTTAAAAACCCATAAAACAAAGACAGTGAAAGAGAGAAATTCTTACAAAATTCGTTCAGAGGCTGTGATGCAACCTGGATTGACCATATCTAGACCCACAGTTGGATGAGACATAAGGGTGGACACTCTTGGGGTTGAGAGGTTGGGTGAGGTTGGGTGAGCAAACGCAGACCCTTTAAAGTAATACTGCGTGGTACCCATCCCATGGGTCCCAAATCTCCAGGTTCAAGGGCATCTTCCTACATCGAAAACATGCATGAGAAACGCAGAAGATGGTACACCGTGTGATTTTGAAAGGTTTCTAAAACGCACCTCATTTCTCATCTCCTTGTGTTCGGGTTCGCCATTCCAGCTACTTTACTAGCAATCTCCTTACTTGGAGAATCAGCACCTTTAACCTCCTGTTCCGTACAGGTTCCAATTTTTCCTGAGGGTGAAAGGGAAGAGGGGCAACCAATGAGAGACTAGATCTAGGTGTTGGGACACGCACAGGTCACTCTATTTTACCATCAGGAAGAAGAATTAACCACAGGCTCAGCCTGTCCCCCGGAACCAGAATAGGGCCTGAGGCAATCCCGTGCTTTTGCGGCCAGCTCCCAAAAAAGACAGTTGAAAAATGGAGCTCAGGGGCACTGCCTTTCACAAACCCGCTGAGTTATAAATGATAACTCTCGTCCACAAATATATTGAGGGAAGGCAACGAAGAGGATTTGAAAGCAAGGCAGAATTGCAGGAAACAGGTTTCAGGAGGTAGATTCGAATCGCCTTTAAAGCACATGAAAAGTGGCAAAACGTCGACAATGATGCCCTTGGCCAAAAAGGGCGTATGCGTTTTTTCCTGAATATATTCAGGAAAAAACGCATACGCCCTTTTTGGCCAACCAAGCAACCTGGAAAGGCAAATCAGCGCTACAAAGAAGTCTCGCTTCCCATCGGTCAAAAGGGCCATGCTGCAAAAAGTGTCAAAACCAGAAATGCAGGACAGGCCATGGAGAAATGGCAGCCTTGCTACGCTGATGGGCGGGATGTAAATTGCCAACAGCCACTCTGGAGAAGTGTACGGTGTGTCCTGAAACATCTAAAACACACAGCTTAGGGAGCATAGGGCACGTCCACTCATGGGCGTATAAATTGGGAAAACTAAAAATCAGCAAGACACAGGCACCCCAAAGTTTAGGGCTGCTCTGTTGACAAGAACCTCCACTTCATGACACCTTAAACATCCCAGGAAAGAGAAAAATGGATAAAGAAGTTGTGGTCCTAATGTACAATGGAATATCACGCAGACATGAAATCAATATCATAAGGCTAGAAGAAGCAAGATGAGTGGACTTAGGTACGATGATTCTAAGTGAAATAAGTCACACAGAAAAAGACACTTATCATAAGCTATCACTTATAGAGGGAATGTAAAAACCGCTACACTTGAACTGAGTTACAAAACAGAACAGAGTCACACGTTTAGAAAACACACTATGGCTGCTTAACGGGAAAGGTGAGGTGGGGTGAGGCATAAAACAAGGGTTTCAAATTCGCTCAGATACCGTTCCATACACCCAATATGTAATAGAAAAGACCGACTCATTGCTCAGTGAACTGGACTCAACACCCCCTATTCACCGCACAAGAATATATGTGACTAGTAAGAATCTTAAAACCTATGTATTGATATCTGTCTGGAAGTGAGTCAAGTGGGTGTAACGCCGTATAAACACAGCCATGAAAAGCAGCTAAACCCCATTATAAAAATAAAATACTTTTAAAAACCCGTAAAACAAAGACAGTGAAAGAGAGAGAAATTCTTACAAAATTCGTTCAGAGGCTGTGATGCAACCTGGATTGACCATATCTAGACCCACAGCTGGATGAGACATAAGGGTGGACACACTTGGGGCTGCGAGGTTGGGTGAGGTTGGGTGAGCAAACACAGACCCTTTAAAGTAATACTGCGTGGTACCCATCCCATGGGTCCCAAATCTCCAGGTTCAAGGTCTTCTTCCTACATCGAAAACATGCATGAGAAACCCAGAAGATGGTACACCGTGTGATTTTGAAAGGTTTCTAAAACGCACCTCATTTCTCATCTCCTTGTGTTCGGGTTCGCCATTCCAGCTACTTTACTAGCAATCTCCCTACTTGGAGAATCAGCACCTTTAACCTCCTGTTCCGTACAGGTTGCAATTTGTCCTGAGGATGAAAGGGAAGAGGGGCAACCAATGAGAGACTAGATCTAGGTGTTGGGACAGGCACAGGTCACTCTATTTTCCCATCAGGAAGAAGAATTAACCACAGGCTCAGCCTACCGCCGGGAACCAAAATAGGGCCTTAGGCAATCCCGTGCATTTGCGGCCAGCTCCCTAAATAGACAGTTGAAAAATGGAGCTCAGGGGCACTGCAATTCACAAACCTGCCGAGTTATAAATGATAACTCTCGTCCAAAAATATATTGATGGAAGGCAACGAAGAGGATTTCAAAGCAAGGCAGAATTGCACGAAACAGATTTCAGGAGGTAGATTCGAATCGCCTTTAAAGCACATGAAAGGTGACAAAACGTCGACAATGATGACCTTGTCCAAAAAGAGCGAATGCGTTTTTTCCTGAATATATTCAGGAAAAAACGCATACGCCCTTTTTGGCCAACCAAGCAACCTGGAAAGGCAAATCAGCGCTACAAAGTAGTCTCGCTTCCCATCGGTCAAAACGGTCATGCTGCAAAAAGTGTCAAAACCAGAAATGCAGGACAGGCCATGGAGAAATGGCAGCCTTGCTACGCTGATGGGAGGGATGTAAATTGCCAACAGCCACTCTGAAGAAGTGTACGGTGTGTCCTGAAATATCTAAATCACACAGCTTAGGGAGCATAGGGCACGTCCACTCATGGGCGTATAAATTGGGAAAACTAAAAATCAGCAAGACACAGGCACCCCAAAGTTTAGGGCTGCTCTGTTGACAAGAACCTCCACTTCATGACACCTTAAATATCCCAGGAAAGAGAAAAATGGATAAAGAAGTTGTGGTCCTTATGTACAATGGAATATCACTCAGACATGAAATCAATGTCATAAGGCAAGTAGAAGCAAGATGAGTGGATTTAAGTACGATGATTCTAAGTGAAATAAGTCACACAGAAAAAGACACTTATCATAAGCTATCACTTATAGAGGGAATGTAAAAACCACTACACTTGAACTGAATTACAAAAGAGAATAGAGTCATACGTTTAGAAAACACACTATGGCTGCTTAACGGGAAAGGTGAGGTGGGGTGATGCATAAAACAAGGGTTTCAAATTCGCTCAGGTACCGTTCCATACACCCAATATGTAATAGACAAGGCCTACTCCTTGCTCAGTGAACTGGACTCAACACCCCCTATTCACCGCACAAGAATATATCTGACTAGTAAGAATCTTAAAACCTATGTATTGATATCTCTCTGGAAGTGAGTCAAGTGGGTGTAAAGCCGCATAAACACAGCTATGAAAAGCAGCTAAACACCATTATAAAAATAAATTACTTTTAAAAACCCGTTAAACAAAGACAGTGAAAGAGAGAGAAATTCTTCCAAAATTCGTTCAGGGGCTGTGATGCAACCTGGATTGACCATATCTAGACCCACAGCTGGATGAGACATAACGGTGGACACTCTTGGGGCTGAGAGGTTTGGTGAGGTTGGGTGAGCAAATGCAGAACCTTTAAAGTAATACTGCGTGGTACCCATTCCATGGGTCCCAAATATCCAGATTCAAGGGCATCTTCCTACATCGAAAACATGCATGAGAAACCCAGCAGATGGTACACCTTGTGATTTTGAAAGATTTCTAAAAGGCACCTCATTTCTCATCTCCTTGTGTTCGGGTTCGCCATTCCAGCTACTTTACTAGCAATCTCCCTACTTGGAGAATCAGCACCTTTAACCTCCTGTTCCCTACAGGTTGCAATTTGTCCTGAGGATGAACGGGAAGAGGGGCAACCAATGAGAGACTAGATCTAGGTGTTGGGACAGGCACAGGTCACTCTATTTTCCCATTAGGAAGAAGAATTAACCACAGGCTCAGCCTGCCGCCCAGAAGCAGATTAGGGCCTGAGGCAATCCCGCGCTCTTGCAGCCAGCTCCCAAAAAAGCGAGTTGAAAAATGGAGCTCAGGGACACTGCCATTCACAAACCCGCAGAGTTATAAATGATAACTCTCGTCCACAAATATATTGAGGGAAGGCAATGAAGAGGATTTGAAAGCAAGGCAGAATTGCAGGAAACAGGTTTCAGGAGGTAGATTCGAATCGCCTTTAAAGCACATGAAAAGTCGCAAAATGTCGACAATGATGCCCTTGGCCAAAAAGGGCGTATGCGTTTTTTCCTGAATATATTCAGGAAAAAACGCATACGCCCTTTTTGGCCAACCAAGCAACCTGGAAAGGCAAATCAGCGCTACAAAGTAGTCTCGCTTCCCATCGGTCAAAAGGGCCATGCTGCAAAAAGTGTCAAAACCAGAAATGCAGGACAGACCATGGAGAAATGGCAGCCTTGCTACGCTGATGGGCGGGATGTAAATTGCCAACAGCCACTCTGGAGAAGTGTACGGTGTGTCCTGAAACATCTAAAACACACAGCTTAGGGAGCATAGGGCACGTCCACTCATGGGCGTATAAATTGGGAAAACTAAAAATCAGCAAGACACAGGCACCCCAAAGTTTAGGGCTGCTCTGTTGACAAGAACCTCCACTTCATGACACCTTAAACATCCCAGGAAAGAGAAAAATGGATAAAGAAGTTGTGGTCCTAATGTACAATGGAATATCACGCAGACATGAAATCAATATCATAAGGCTAGAAGAAGCAAGATGAGTGGACTTAGGTACGATGATTCTAAGTGAAATAAGTCACACAGAAAAAGACACTTATCATAAGCTATCACTTATAGAGGGAATGTACAAACCGCTACACTTGAACTGAGTTACAAAACAGAACAGAGTCACACGTTTAGAAAACACACTATGGCTGCTTAACGGGAAAGGTGAGGTGGGGTGATGCATAAAACAAGGGTTTCTAATTCGCTCAGATACCGTTCCATACACCCAATATGTAATAGAAAAGACCGACTCATTGCTCAGTGAACTGGACTCAACACCCCCTATTCACCGCACAAGAATATATGTGACTAGTAAGAATCTTAAAACCTATGTATTGATATCTGTCTGGAAGTGAGTCAAGTGGGTGTAACGCCGCATAAACACAGCCATGAAAAGCAGCTAAACCCCATTATAAAAATAAATTACTTTTAAAAACCCGTAAAACAAAGACAGTGAAAGAGAGAGAAATTCTTACAAAATTCCTTCAGAGGCTGTGATGCAACCTGGATTGACCATATCTAGACCCACAGCTGGATGAGACATAAGGGTGGACACACTTGGGGCTGCGAGGTTGGGTGAGGTTGGGTGAGCAAACACAGACCCTTTAAAGTAATACTGCGTGGTACCCATCCCATGGGTCCCAAATCTCCAGGTTCAAGGGCATCTTCCTACATCGAAAACATGCATGAGAAACCCAGAAGATGGTACACCGTGTGATTTTGAAAGGTTTCTAAAACGCACCTCATTTCTCATCTCCTTGTGTTCGGGTTCGCCATTCCAGCTACTTTACTAGCAATCTCCCTACTTGGAGAATCAGCACCTTTAACCTCCTGTTCCGTACAGGTTGCAATTTGTCCTGAGGATGAAAGGGAAGAGGGGCAACCAATGAGAGACTAGATCTAGGTGTTGGGACAGGCACAGGTCACTCTATTTTCCCATCAGGAAGAAGAATTAACCACAGGCTCAGCCTACCGCCGGGAACCAAAATAGGGCCTTAGGCAATCCCGTGCGTTTGCGGCCAGCTCCCTAAATAGACAGTTGAAAAATGGAGCTCAGGGGCACTGCAATTCACAAACCTGCCGAGTTATAAATGATAACTCTCGTCCAAAAATATATTGATGGAAGGCAACGAAGAGGATTTCAAAGCAAGGCAGTATTGCACGAAACAGATTTCAGGAGGTAGATTCGAATCGCCTTTAAAGCACATGAAAGGTGACAAAACGTCGACAATGATGACCTTGTCCAAAAAGAGCGAATGCGTTTTTTCCTGAATATATTCAGGAAAAAACGCATACGCCCTTTTTGGCCAACCAAGCAACCTGGAAAGGCAAATCAGCGCTACAAAGTAGTCTCGCTTCCCATCGGTCAAAACGGTCATGCTGCAAAAAGTGTCAAAACCAGAAATGCAGGACAGGCCATGGAGAAATGGCAGCCTTGCTACGCTGATGGGAGGGATGTAAATTGCCAACAGCCACTCTGAAGAAGTGTACGGTGTGTCCTGAAATATCTAAATCACACAGCTTAGGGAGCATAGGGCACGTCGACTCATGGGCGTATAAATTGGGAAAACTAAAAATCAGCAAGACACAGGCACCCCAAAGTTTAGGGCTGCTCTGTTGACAAGAACCTCCACTTCATGACACCTTAAATATCCCAGGAAAGAGAAAAATGGATAAAGAAGTTGTGGTCCTTATGTACAATGGAATATCACTCAGACATGAAATCAATGTCATAAGGCAAGTAGAAGCAAGATGAGTGGATTTAAGAACGATGATTCTAAGTGAAATAAGTCACACAGAAAAAGACACTTATCATAAGCTATCACTTATAGAGGGAATGTAAAAACCGCTACACTTGAACTGAATTACAAAACAGAACAGAGTCACACGTTTAGAAAACACACTATGGCTGCTTAACGGGAAAGGTGAGGTGGGGTGATGCATAAAACAAGGGTTTCAAATTCGCTCAGATACCGTTCCATACACCCAATATGTAATAGACAAGACCGACTCCTTGCTCAGTGAACTGGACTCAACACCCCCTATTCACCACACAAGAATATATCTGACTAGTAAGAATCTTAAAACCTATGAATTGATATCTCTCTGGAAGTGAGTCAAGTGGGTGTAAAGCCGCATAAACACAGCCGTGAAAAGCAGCTAAACCCCATTATAAAAATAAATTACTTTTAAAAACCCGTAAAACAAAGACTGTGAAAGAGAGAGAAATTCTTCCAAAATTCGGTCTGGGGCTGTGATGCAACCTGGATTGACCATATCTAGACACACAGCTGGATGAGACATAAGGGTGGACACTCTTGGGGCTGAGAGGATGGGTGAGCAAACGCAGAACCTTTAAAGTAATACTGCGTGGTACGCATCCCATGGGTCCCAAATCTCCAGGTTCAAGGGCATCTTCGTACATCGAAAACATACATGAGAAACCCAGAAAATGGTACACCGTGTGATTTTGAAAGGTTTCTAAAACGCACCTCATTTCTCATCTCCTTGTGCTCGGGTTCGCCATTCCAGGTACTTTACTAGCAATCTCCCTACTTGGAGAATCAGCACCTTTAACCTCCTGTTCCCTACAGGTTGCAATTTGTCCTGAGGATGAACGGGAAGAGGGGCAACCAATGAGAGTCTAGATCTAGGTGTTGGGACAGGCACAGGTCACTCTATTTTCCCAACAGGAAGAAGAATTAACCACAGGCTCAGCCTGCCGCCCAGAAGCAGAATAGGGCCTGAGGCAAACCCGCGCTCTTACGGCCAGCTCCCAAAAAAGCGAGTTGAAAAATGGAGCCCAGGGACACTGCCATTCACAAACCCGCAGAGTTATAAACGATAACTCTCGTCCACAAATATATTGAGGGAAGGCAACGAAGAGGATTTGAAAGCAAGGCAGAATTGCAGGAAACAGGTTTCAGGAGGTAGATTCGAATCGCCTTTAAAGCACATGAAAAGTCGCAAAACGTCGACAATGATGCCCTTGGCCAAAAAGGGCGTATGCGTATTTTCCTGAATATATTCAGGAAAAAACGCATACGCCCTTTTTGGCCAACCAAGCAACCTGGAAAGGCAAATCAGCGCTACAAAGTAGTCTCGCTTCCCATCGGTCAAAAGGGCCATGCTGCAAAAAGTGTCAAAACCAGAAATGCAGGACAGACCATGGAGAAATGGCAGCCTTGCTAGGCTGATGGGCGGGATGTAAATTGCCAACAGCCACTCTGGAGAAGTGTACGGTGTGTCCTGAAACATCTAAAACACACAGCTTAGGGAGCATAGGGCACGTCCACTCATGGGCGTATAAATTGGGAAAACTAAAAATCAGCAAGACACAGGCACCCCAAAGTTTAGGGCTGCTCTGTTGACAAGAACCTCCACTTCATGACACCTTAAATATCCCAGGAAAGAGAAAAATGGATAAAGAAGTTGTGGTCCTAATGTACAATGGAATATCACGCAGACATTAAATCAATATCATAAGGCTAGAAGAAGCAAGATGAGTGGAGTTAGGTACGACAATTCTAAGTGAAATAAGTCACACAGAAAAAGACACTTATCATAAGCTATCACTTATAGAGGGAATGTAAAAACCGCTACACTTGAACTGAATTACAAAACAGAACAGAGTCACACGTTTAGAAAACACACTATGGCTGCTTAACGGGAAAGGTGAGGTGGGGTGATGCATAAAACAAGGGTTTCAAATTGGCTCAGATACCGTTCCATACACCCAATATGTAATAGACAAGACCTACACGTTGATCAGTGAACTGGACTCAACACCCCCTATTCACCGCACAAGAATATATCTGACTAGTAAGAATCTTAAACCTATGTATTGATATCTCTCTGGAAGTGAGTCAAGTGGGTGTAAAGCCGCATAAACACAGCCGTGAAAAGCAGCTAAACCCCATTATAAAAATAAATTACTTTTAAAAACCCGTAAAACAAAGACAGTGAAAGAGAGAGAAATTCTTACAAAATTCGTTCACGGGCTGTGATGCAACCTGGATTGACCATATCTAGACCCACAGCTGTATGAGACATAAGGGCGGACACACTTGGGGCTGAGAGGTTGGGTGAGGTTGGGTGAGCAAACACAGACCCTTTAAAGTAATACTGCCTGGTACCCATCCCATGGGTCCCAAATCTCCAGGTTCAAGGACATATTCCTACATCGAAAACATGCATGAGAAACCCAGAAGGTGGTACACCGTGTGATTTTGAAAGGTTTCTAAAACGCACCTCATTTCTCATCTCCTTGTGCTCGGGTTCGCCATTCCAGGTACTTTACTAGCAATCTCCCTACTTGGAGAATCAGCACCTTTAACCTCCTGTTCCCTACAGGTTGCAATTTGTCCTGAGGATGAACGGAAGTGGGGCAACCAATGAGAGACTAGATCTAGGTGTTGGGACAGGCACAGGTCACTCTATTTTCCCATCAGGAAGAAGAATTAACCACAGGCTCAGCCTGCCGCCCAGAAGCAGAATAGGGCCTGAGGCAATCCCGCGCTCCTGCGGCCAGCTCCCAAAAAAGCGAGTTGAAAAATGGAGCCCAGGGACACTGCCATTCACAAACCCGCAGAGTTATAAATGATAACTCTCGTCCACAAATATATTGAGGGAAGGCAACGAAGAGGATTTGAAAGCAAGGCAGAATTGCAGGAAACAGGTTTCAGGAGGTAGATTCGAATCGCCTTTAAAGCACATGACAAGTCGCAAAACGTCGACAATGATGCCCTTGGCCAAAAAGGGCGTATGCGTTTTTTCCTGAATATATTCAGGAAAAAACGCATACGCCCTTTTTGGCCAACCAAGCAACCTGGAAAGGCAAATCAGCGCTACAAACAAGTCTCGCTTCCCATCGGTCAAAAGGGCCATGCTGCAGAAAGTGTCAAAACCAGAAATGCAGGACAGGCCATGGAGAAATGGCAGCCTTGCTACGCTGAGGGGCGGGATGTAAATTGCCAACAGCCACTCTGGAGAAGTGTTCGGTGTGTCCTGAAACATCTAAAACACACAGCTTAGGGAGCATAGGGCACGTCCACTCATGGGTGTATAAATTGGGAAAACTAAAAATCAGCAAGACACAGGCACCCCAAAGTTTAGGGCTGCTCTGTTGACAAGAACCTCCACTTCATGACACCTTAAATATCCCAAGAAAGAGAAAAATGGATAAAGAAGTTGTGGTCCTTATGTACAATGCAATATCACGCAGACATGAAATCAATATCATAAGGCTAGAAGAAGCAAGATGAGTGGACTTAGGTACGATGATTCTAAGTGAAATAAGTAACACAGAAAAAGACACTTATCATAAGCTATCACTTATAGAGGGAATGTAAAAACCGCTACACTTGAACTGAGTTACAAAACAGAAAAGAGTCACACGTTTAGAAAACACACTATGGCTGCTTAACGGGAAAGGTGAGGTGGGGTGATGCATAAAACAAGGGTTTCAAATTCGCTCAGATACCGTTCCATACACCCAATATGTAATAGACAAGACCGACTCCTTGCTCAGTGAACTGGACTCAACACCCCCTATTCACCACACAAGAATATACCTGACTAGTAAGAATCTTAAAACCTATGAATTGATATCTCTCTGGAAGTGAGTCAAGTGGGTGTAAAGCCGCATAAACACAGCCGTGAAAAGCAGCTAAACCCCATTATAAAAATAAATTACTTTTAAAAACCTGTAAAACAAAGACTTTGAAAGAGAGAGAAATTCTTCCAAAATTCGGTCTGGGGCTGTGATGCAACCTGGATTGACCATATCTAGACACACAGCTGGATGAGACATAAGGGTGGACACTCTTGGGGCTGAGAGGTTGGGTGAGGTTGGGTGAGCAAACGCACAACCTTTAAATTAATACTGCCTGGTACCCATCCCATGGGTCCCAAATCTCCAGGTTCAAGGGCATATTCCTACATCGAAAACATGCATGAGAAACCCAGAAGATGGTACACCGTGTGATTTTGAAAGGTTTCTAAAACGCACCTCATTTCTCATCTCCTTGTGCTCGGGTTCGCCATTCCAGGTACTTTACTAGCAATCTCCCTACTTGGAGAATCAGCACCTTTAACCTCCTGTTCCCTACAGGTTGCAATTTGTCCTGAAGATGAACGGGAAGTGGGGCAACCAATGAGAGACTAGATCTAGGTTTTGGGACAGGCACAGGTCACTCTATTTTCCCATCAGGAAGAAGAATTACCCACAGGCTCAGCCTGCCGCCCAGAAGCAGAATAGGGCCTGAGGCAATCCCGCACTCTTACGGCCAGCTCCCAAAAAAGCGAGTTGAAAAATGGAGCCCAGGGACACTGCCATTCACAAACCCGCAGAGTTATAAATGATAACTCTCGTCCACAAATATATTGAGGGAAGGCAATGAAGAGGATTTGAAAGCAAGGCAGAATTGCAGGAAACAGGTTTCAGGAGGTAGATTCGAATCGCTTTTAAAGCACATGAAAAGTCGCAAAACGTCGACAATGATGCCCTTGGCCAAAAAGGGCGTATGCGTTTTTTCCTGAATATATTCAGGAAAAAACGCATACGCCCTTTTTGGCCAACCAAGCAACCTGGAAAGGCAAATCACCGATACAAAGTAGTCTCGCTTCCCATCGGTCAAAAGGGCCATGCTGCAAAAAGTGTCAAAACCAGAAATGCAGGACAGGACATGGAGAAATGGCAGCCTTGCTACGCTGATGGGAGGGATGTAAATTGCCAACAGCCACTCTGGAGAAGTGTACGCTGTGTCCTGAAACATCTAAAACACACAGCTTAGGGAGCATAGGGCACGTCCACTCATGGGCGTATAAATTGGGAAAACTAAAAATCAGCAAGACACAGGCACCCCAAAGTTTAGGGCTGCTCTGTTGACAAGAACCTCCACTTCATGACACCTTAAATATCCCAGGAAAGAGAAAAATGGATAAAGAAGTTGTGGTCCTTATGTACAAAGGAATATTACTCAGACATGAAATCAATGTCATAAGGCTAGAAGAAGCAAGATGAGTGGACTTAGGTACGATGATTCTAAGTGAAATAAGTCACACAGAAAAAGACACTTATCATAAGCTATCACTTATAGAGGGAATGTAAAAACCGCTACACTTGAACTGAATTACAAAACAGAACAGAGTCACACGTTTAGAAAACACACTATGGCTGCTTAACGGGAAAGGTGAGGTGGGGTGATGCATAAAACAAGGGTTTCAAATTGGCTCAGATACCGTTCCATACACCCAATATGTAATAGACAAGACCTACACGTTGATCAGTGAACTGGACTCAACACCCCCTATTCACCGCACAAGAATATATCTGACTAGTAAGAATCTTAAACCTATGTATTGATATCTCTCTGGAAGTGAGTCAAGTGGGTGTAAATCCGCATAAACACAGCCGTGAAAAGCAGCTAAACCCCATTATAAAAATAAATTACTTTTAAAAACCCGTAAAACAAAGACAGTGAAAGAGAGAGAAATTCTTACAAAATTCGTTCACGGGCTGTGATGCAACCTGGATTGACCATATCTAGACCCACAGCTGGATGAGACATAAGGGCGGACACACTTGGGGCTGAGAGGTTGGGTGAGGTTGGGTGAGCAAACACAGACCCTTTAAAGTAATACTGCCTGGTACCCATCCCATGGGTCCCAAATCTCCAGGTTCAAGGACATATTCCTACATCGAAAACATGCATGAGAAACCCAGAAGGTGGTACACCGTGTGATTTTGAAAGGTTTCTAAAACGCACCTCATTTCTCATCTCCTTGTGCTCGGGTTCGCCATTCCAGGTACTTTACTAGCAATCTCCCTACTTGGAGAATCAGCACCTTTAACCTCCTGTTCCCTACAGGTTGCAATTTGTCCTGAGGATGAACGGAAGTGGGGCAACCAATGAGAGACTAGATCTAGGTGTTGGGACAGGCACAGGTCACTCTATTTTCCCATCAGGAAGAAGAATTAACCACAGGCTCAGCCTGCCGCCCAGAAGCAGAATAGGGCCAGAGGCAAACCCGCGCTCTTAAGGCCAGCTCCCAAAAAAGCGAGTTGAAAAATGGAGCCCAGGGACACTGCCATTCACAAACCCGCAGAGTTATAAATGATAACTCTCGTCCACAAATATATTGAGGGAAGGCAACGAAGAGGATTTGAAAGCAAGGCAGAATTGCAGGAAACAGGTTTCAGGAGGTAGATTCGAATCGCCTTTAAAGCACATGACAAGTCGCAAAACGTCGACAATGATGCCCTTGGCCAAAAAGGGCGTATGCGTTTTTTCCTGAATATATTCAGGAAAAAACGCATACGCCCTTTTTGGCCAACCAAGCAACCTGGAAAGGCAAATCAGCGCTACAAACAAGTCTCGCTTCCCATCGGTCAAAAGGGCCATGCTGCAGAAAGTGTCAAAACCAGAAATGCAGGACAGGCCATGGAGAAATGGCAGCCTTGCTACGCTGAGGGGCGGGATGTAAATTGCCAACAGCCACTCTGGAGAAGTGTTCGGTGTGTCCTGAAACATCTAAAACACACAGCTTAGGGAGCATAGGGCACGTCCACTCATGGGTGTATAAATTGGGAAAACTAAAAATCAGCAAGACACAGGCACCCCAAAGTTTAGGGCTGCTCTGTTGACAAGAACCTCCACTTCATGACACCTTAAATATCCCAAGAAAGAGAAAAATGGATAAAGAAGTTGTGGTCCTTATGTACAATGCAATATCACGCAGACATGAAATCAATATCATAAGGCTAGAAGAAGCAAGATGAGTGGACTTAGGTACGATGATTCTAAGTGAAATAAGTAACACAGAAAAAGACACTTATCATAAGCTATCACTTATAGAGGGAATGTAAAAACCGCTACACTTGAACTGAGTTACAAAACAAAAAAGAGTCACACGTTTAGAAAACACACTATGGCTGCTTAACGGGAAAGGTGAGGTGGGGTGATGCATAAAACAAGGGTTTCAAATTCGCTCAGATACCGTTCCATACACCCAATATGTAATAGACAAGACCGACTCCTTGCTCAGTGAACTGGACTCAACACCCCCTATTCACCACACAAGAATATATCTGACTAGTAAGAATCTTAAAACCTATGAATTGATATCTCTCTGGAAGTGAGTCAAGTGGGTGTAAAGCCGCATAAACACAGCCGTGAAAAGCAGCTAAACCCCATTATAAAAATAAATTACTTTTAAAAACCCGTAAAACAAAGACTGTGAAAGAGAGAGAAATTCTTCCAAAATTCGGTCTGGGGCTGTGATGCAACCTGGATTGACCATATCTAGACACACAGCTGGATGAGACATAAGGGTGGACACTCTTGGGGCTGAGAGGATGGGTGAGCAAACGCAGAACCTTTAAAGTAATACTGCGTGGTACGCATCCCATGGGTCCCAAATCTCCAGGTTCAAGGGCATCTTCGTACATCGAAAACATACATGAGAAACCCAGAAAATGGTACACCGTGTGATTTTGAAAGGTTTCTAAAACGCACCTCATTTCTCATCTCCTTGTGCTCGGGTTCGCCATTCCAGGTACTTTACTAGCAATCTCCCTACTTGGAGAATCAGCACCTTTAACCTCCTGTTCCCTACAGGTTGCAATTTGTCCTGAGGATGAACGGGAAGAGGGGCAACCAATGAGAGTCTAGATCTAGGTGTTGGGACAGGCACAGGTCACTCTATTTTCCCAACAGGAAGAAGAATTAACCACAGGCTCAGCCTGCCGCCCAGAAGCAGAATAGGGCCTGAGGCAAACCCGCGCTCTTACGGCCAGCTCCCAAAAAAGCGAGTTGAAAAATGGAGCCCAGGGACACTGCCATTCACAAACCCGCAGAGTTATAAACGATAACTCTCGTCCACAAATATATTGAGGGAAGGCAACGAAGAGGATTTGAAAGCAAGGCAGAATTGCAGGAAACAGGTTTCAGGAGGTAGATTCGAATCGCCTTTAAAGCACATGAAAAGTCGCAAAACGTCGACAATGATGCCCTTGGCCAAAAAGGGCGTATGCGTATTTTCCTGAATATATTCAGGAAAAAACGCATACGCCCTTTTTGGCCAACCAAGCAACCTGGAAAGGCAAATCAGCGCTACAAAGTAGTCTCGCTTCCCATCGGTCAAAAGGGCCATGCTGCAAAAAGTGTCAAAACCAGAAATGCAGGACAGACCATGGAGAAATGGCAGCCTTGCTAGGCTGATGGGCGGGATGTAAATTGCCAACAGCCACTCTGGAGAAGTGTACGGTGTGTCCTGAAACATCTAAAACACACAGCTTAGGGAGCATAGGGCACGTCCACTCATGGGCGTATAAATTGGGAAAACTAAAAATCAGCAAGACACAGGCACCCCAAAGTTTAGGGCTGCTCTGTTGACAAGAACCTCCACTTCATGACACCTTAAATATCCCAGGAAAGAGAAAAATGGATAAAGAAGTTGTGGTCCTAATGTACAATGGAATATCACGCAGACATTAAATCAATATCATAAGGCTAGAAGAAGCAAGATGAGTGGAGTTAGGTACGACAATTCTAAGTGAAATAAGTCACACAGAAAAAGACACTTATCATAAGCTATCACTTATAGAGGGAATGTAAAAACCGCTACACTTGAACTGAATTACAAAACAGAACAGAGTCACACGTTTAGAAAACACACTATGGCTGCTTAACGGGAAAGGTGAGGTGGGGTGATGCATAAAACAAGGGTTTCAAATTGGCTCAGATACCGTTCCATACACCCAATATGTAATAGACAAGACCTACACGTTGATCAGTGAACTGGACTCAACACCCCCTATTCACCGCACAAGAATATATCTGACTAGTAAGAATCTTAAACCTATGTATTGATATCTCTCTGGAAGTGAGTCAAGTGGGTGTAAAGCCGCATAAACACAGCCGTGAAAAGCAGCTAAACCCCATTATAAAAATAAATTACTTTTAAAAACCCGTAAAACAAAGACAGTGAAAGAGAGAGAAATTCTTACAAAATTCGTTCACGGGCTGTGATGCAACCTGGATTGACCATATCTAGACCCACAGCTGTATGAGACATAAGGGCGGACACACTTGGGGCTGAGAGGTTGGGTGAGGTTGGGTGAGCAAACACAGACCCTTTAAAGTAATACTGCCTGGTACCCATCCCATGGGTCCCAAATCTCCAGGTTCAAGGACATATTCCTACATCGAAAACATGCATGAGAAACCCAGAAGGTGGTACACCGTGTGATTTTGAAAGGTTTCTAAAACGCACCTCATTTCTCATCTCCTTGTGCTCGGGTTCGCCATTCCAGGTACTTTACTAGCAATCTCCCTACTTGGAGAATCAGCACCTTTAACCTCCTGTTCCCTACAGGTTGCAATTTGTCCTGAGGATGAACGGAAGTGGGGCAACCAATGAGAGACTAGATCTAGGTGTTGGGACAGGCACAGGTCACTCTATTTTCCCATCAGGAAGAAGAATTAACCACAGGCTCAGCCTGCCGCCCAGAAGCAGAATAGGGCCTGAGGCAATCCCGCGCTCCTGCGGCCAGCTCCCAAAAAAGCGAGTTGAAAAATGGAGCCCAGGGACACTGCCATTCACAAACCCGCAGAGTTATAAATGATAACTCTCGTCCACAAATATATTGAGGGAAGGCAACGAAGAGGATTTGAAAGCAAGGCAGAATTGCAGGAAACAGGTTTCAGGAGGTAGATTCGAATCGCCTTTAAAGCACATGACAAGTCGCAAAACGTCGACAATGATGCCCTTGGCCAAAAAGGGCGTATGCGTTTTTTCCTGAATATATTCAGGAAAAAACGCATACGCCCTTTTTGGCCAACCAAGCAACCTGGAAAGGCAAATCAGCGCTACAAACAAGTCTCGCTTCCCATCGGTCAAAAGGGCCATGCTGCAGAAAGTGTCAAAACCAGAAATGCAGGACAGGCCATGGAGAAATGGCAGCCTTGCTACGCTGAGGGGCGGGATGTAAATTGCCAACAGCCACTCTGGAGAAGTGTACGGTGTGTCCTGAAACATCTAAAACACACAGCTTAGGGAGCATAGGGCACGTCCACTCATGGGTGTATAAATTGGGAAAACTAAAAATCAGCAAGACACAGGCACCCCAAAGTTTAGGGCTGCTCTGTTGACAAGAACCTCCACTTCATGACACCTTAAATATCCCAAGAAAGAGAAAAATGGATAAAGAAGTTGTGGTCCTTATGTACAATGCAATATCACGCAGACATGAAATCAATATCATAAGGCTAGAAGAAGCAAGATGAGTGGACTTAGGTACGATGATTCTAAGTGAAATAAGTAACACAGAAAAAGACACTTATCATAAGCTATCACTTATAGAGGGAATGTAAAAACCGCTACACTTGAACTGAGTTACAAAACAGAAAAGAGTCACACGTTTAGAAAACACACTATGGCTGCTTAACGGGAAAGGTGAGGTGGGGTGATGCATAAAACAAGGGTTTCAAATTCGCTCAGATACCGTTCCATACACCCAATATGTAATAGACAAGACCGACTCCTTGCTCAGTGAACTGGACTCAACACCCCCTATTCACCACACAAGAATATACCTGACTAGTAAGAATCTTAAAACCTATGAATTGATATCTCTCTGGAAGTGAGTCAAGTGGGTGTAAAGCCGCATAAACACAGCCGTGAAAAGCAGCTAAACCCCATTATAAAAATAAATTACTTTTAAAAACCTGTAAAACAAAGACTTTGAAAGAGAGAGAAATTCTTCCAAAATTCGGTCTGGGGCTGTGATGCAACCTGGATTGACCATATCTAGACACACAGCTGGATGAGACATAAGGGTGGACACTCTTGGGGCTGAGAGGTTGGGTGAGGTTGGGTGAGCAAACGCACAACCTTTAAATTAATACTGCCTGGTACCCATCCCATGGGTCCCAAATCTCCAGGTTCAAGGGCATATTCCTACATCGAAAACATGCATGAGAAACCCAGAAGATGGTACACCGTGTGATTTTGAAAGGTTTCTAAAACGCACCTCATTTCTCATCTCCTTGTGCTCGGGTTCGCCATTCCAGGTACTTTACTAGCAATCTCCCTACTTGGAGAATCAGCACCTTTAACCTCCTGTTCCCTACAGGTTGCAATTTGTCCTGAAGATGAACGGGAAGTGGGGCAACCAATGAGAGACTAGATCTAGGTTTTGGGACAGGCACAGGTCACTCTATTTTCCCATCAGGAAGAAGAATTACCCACAGGCTCAGCCTGCCGCCCAGAAGCAGAATAGGGCCTGAGGCAATCCCGCACTCTTACGGCCAGCTCCCAAAAAAGCGAGTTGAAAAATGGAGCCCAGGGACACTGCCATTCACAAACCCGCAGAGTTATAAATGATAACTCTCGTCCACAAATATATTGAGGGAAGGCAATGAAGAGGATTTGAAAGCAAGGCAGAATTGCAGGAAACAGGTTTCAGGAGGTAGATTCGAATCGCTTTTAAAGCACATGAAAAGTCGCAAAACGTCGACAATGATGCCCTTGGCCAAAAAGGGCGTATGCGTTTTTTCCTGAATATATTCAGGAAAAAACGCATACGCCCTTTTTGGCCAACCAAGCAACCTGGAAAGGCAAATCACCGATACAAAGTAGTCTCGCTTCCCATCGGTCAAAAGGGCCATGCTGCAAAAAGTGTCAAAACCAGAAATGCAGGACAGGACATGGAGAAATGGCAGCCTTGCTACGCTGATGGGAGGGATGTAAATTGCCAACAGCCACTCTGGAGAAGTGTACGCTGTGTCCTGAAACATCTAAAACACACAGCTTAGGGAGCATAGGGCACGTCCACTCATGGGCGTATAAATTGGGAAAACTAAAAATCAGCAAGACACAGGCACCCCAAAGTTTAGGGCTGCTCTGTTGACAAGAAC
Source organism: Eschrichtius robustus (assembly GCF_028021215.1). Taxonomy (NCBI): domain Eukaryota; kingdom Metazoa; phylum Chordata; class Mammalia; order Artiodactyla; family Eschrichtiidae; genus Eschrichtius; species Eschrichtius robustus. The sequence goes on from NW_027175324.1 coordinate 96,279, forward strand.
CTCCACTTCATGACACCTTAAATATCCCAGGAAAGAGAAAAATGGATAAAGAAGTTGTGGTCCTTATGTACAAAGGAATATTACTCAGACATGAAATCAATGTCATAAGGCTAGAAGAAGCAAGATGAGTGGACTTAGGTACGATGATTCTAAGTGAAATAAGTCACACAGAAAAAGACACTTATCATAAGCTATCACTTATAGAGGGAATGTAAAAACCGCTACACTTGAACTGAATTACAAAACAGAACAGAGTCACACGTTTAGAAAACACACTATGGCTGCTTAACGGGAAAGGTGAGGTGGGGTGATGCATAAAACAAGGGTTTCAAATTGGCTCAGATACCGTTCCATACACCCAATATGTAATAGACAAGACCTACACGTTGATCAGTGAACTGGACTCAACACCCCCTATTCACCGCACAAGAATATATCTGACTAGTAAGAATCTTAAACCTATGTATTGATATCTCTCTGGAAGTGAGTCAAGTGGGTGTAAATCCGCATAAACACAGCCGTGAAAAGCAGCTAAACCCCATTATAAAAATAAATTACTTTTAAAAACCCGTAAAACAAAGACAGTGAAAGAGAGAGAAATTCTTACAAAATTCGTTCACGGGCTGTGATGCAACCTGGATTGACCATATCTAGACCCACAGCTGGATGAGACATAAGGGCGGACACACTTGGGGCTGAGAGGTTGGGTGAGGTTGGGTGAGCAAACACAGACCCTTTAAAGTAATACTGCCTGGTACCCATCCCATGGGTCCCAAATCTCCAGGTTCAAGGACATATTCCTACATCGAAAACATGCATGAGAAACCCAGAAGGTGGTACACCGTGTGATTTTGAAAGGTTTCTAAAACGCACCTCATTTCTCATCTCCTTGTGCTCGGGTTCGCCATTCCAGGTACTTTACTAGCAATCTCCCTACTTGGAGAATCAGCACCTTTAACCTCCTGTTCCCTACAGGTTGCAATTTGTCCTGAGGATGAACGGAAGTGGGGCAACCAATGAGAGACTAGATCTAGGTGTTGGGACAGGCACAGGTCACTCTATTTTCCCATCAGGAAGAAGAATTAACCACAGGCTCAGCCTGCCGCCCAGAAGCAGAATAGGGCCAGAGGCAAACCCGCGCTCTTAAGGCCAGCTCCCAAAAAAGCGAGTTGAAAAATGGAGCCCAGGGACACTGCCATTCACAAACCCGCAGAGTTATAAATGATAACTCTCGTCCACAAATATATTGAGGGAAGGCAACGAAGAGGATTTGAAAGCAAGGCAGAATTGCAGGAAACAGGTTTCAGGAGGTAGATTCGAATCGCCTTTAAAGCACATGACAAGTCGCAAAACGTCGACAATGATGCCCTTGGCCAAAAAGGGCGTATGCGTTTTTTCCTGAATATATTCAGGAAAAAACGCATACGCCCTTTTTGGCCAACCAAGCAACCTGGAAAGGCAAATCAGCGCTACAAACAAGTCTCGCTTCCCATCGGTCAAAAGGGCCATGCTGCAGAAAGTGTCAAAACCAGAAATGCAGGACAGGCCATGGAGAAATGGCAGCCTTGCTACGCTGAGGGGCGGGATGTAAATTGCCAACAGCCACTCTGGAGAAGTGTTCGGTGTGTCCTGAAACATCTAAAACACACAGCTTAGGGAGCATAGGGCACGTCCACTCATGGGTGTATAAATTGGGAAAACTAAAAATCAGCAAGACACAGGCACCCCAAAGTTTAGGGCTGCTCTGTTGACAAGAACCTCCACTTCATGACACCTTAAATATCCCAAGAAAGAGAAAAATGGATAAAGAAGTTGTGGTCCTTATGTACAATGCAATATCACGCAGACATGAAATCAATATCATAAGGCTAGAAGAAGCAAGATGAGTGGACTTAGGTACGATGATTCTAAGTGAAATAAGTAACACAGAAAAAGACACTTATCATAAGCTATCACTTATAGAGGGAATGTAAAAACCGCTACACTTGAACTGAGTTACAAAACAAAAAAGAGTCACACGTTTAGAAAACACACTATGGCTGCTTAACGGGAAAGGTGAGGTGGGGTGATGCATAAAACAAGGGTTTCAAATTCGCTCAGATACCGTTCCATACACCCAATATGTAATAGAAAAGACTCACTCATTGCTCAGTGAACTGGACTCAACACCCCCTATTCACCGCACAAGAATATATGTGACTAGTAAGAATCTTAAAACCTATGTATTGATATCTGTCTGGAAGTGAGTCAAGTGGGTGTAAAGCCGCATAAACACAGCCGTGAAAAGCAGCTAAACCCCATTATAAAAATAAATTACTTTTAAAAACCCGTAAAACAAAGACAGTAAAAGAGAGAGAAATTCTTACAAAATTCGTTCAGAGGCTGTGATGCAACCTGGATTGACCATATCTAGACCCACAGCTGGATGAGTCATAAGGGTGGACACACTTGGGGCTGAGAGGTTGGGTGAGGTTGGGTGAGCAAACACAGACCCTTTAAAGTAATACTGCGTGGTACCCATCCCATGGGTCCCAAATCTCCAGATTCAAGGGCATCTTCCTACATCGAAAACATGCATGAGAAACCCAGAAGATGGTACACCGTGTGATTTTGAAAGGTTTCTAATACGCACCTCATTTCTCATCTCCTTGTGCTCGGGTTCGCCATTTCAGGTACTTTACTAGCAATCTCCCTACTTGGAGAATCAGCACCTTTAACCTCCTGTTCCCTACAGGTTGCAATTTGTCCTGAGGATGAACGGGAAGAGGGGCAACCAATGAGAGACTAGATCTAGGTGTTGGGACAGGCACAGGTCACTCTATTTTCCCATCAGGAAGAAGAATTAACCACAGGCTCAGCCTGCCGCCCAGAAGCAGAATAGGGCCAGAGGCAAACCCGCGCTCTTAAGGCCAGCTCCCAAAAAAGCGAGTTGAAAAATGGAGCCCAGGGACACTGCCATTCACAAACCCACAGAGTTATAAATGATAACTCTCGTCCACAAATATATTCAGGGAAGGCAACGAAGAGGATTTGAAAGCAAGGCAGAATTGCAGGAAACAGGTTTCAGGAGGTAGATTCGAATCGCCTTTAAAGCACATGAAAAGTCGCAAAACGTCGACAATGATGCCCTTGGCCAAAAAGGGCGTATGCGTTTTTTCCTGAATATATTCAGGAAAAAACGCATACGCCCTTTTTGGCCAACCAAGCAACCTGGAAAGGCAAATCAGTGCTACAAAGTAGTCTCGCTTTCCATCGGTCAAAAGGGCCATGCTGCAAAAAGTGTCAAAACCAGAAATGCAGGACAGGCCATGGGGAAATGGCAGCCTTGCTACGCTGATGGGCGGGATGTAAATTGCCAACCGCCACTCTGGAGAAGTGTACGGTGTGTCCTGAAACATCTAAAACACACAGCTTAGGGAGCATAGGGCACGTCCACTCATGGGCGCATAAATTGGGAAAACTAAAAATCAGCAAGACACAGGCACCCCAAAGTTTAGGGCTGCTCTGTTGACAAGAACCTCCACTTCATGACACCTTAAATATCCCAGGAAAGAGAAAAATGGATAAAGAAGTTGTGGTCCTTATGTACAAAGGAATATCACTCAGACATGATATCAATGTCATAAGGCTAGTAGAAGCAAGATGAGTGGATTTAGGTACGACGATTCTAAGTGAAATAAGTCACACAGAAAAAGCCACTTATCATAAGCTATCACTTATAGAGGGAATGCAAAAACCGCTACACTTGAACTGAATTACAAAACAGAACAGAGTCACACGTTTAGAAAACACACTATGGCTGCTTAACGGGAAAGGTGAGGTGGGGTGATGCATAAAACAAGGGTTTCAAATTGGCTCAGATACCGTTCCATACACCCAATATGTAATAGAAAAGACCGACTCCTTGTTCAGTGAACTGGACTCAACACCCCCTATTCACCGCACAATAATATATGTGACTAGTAAGAATCTTATAACCTATGTATTGATATCTCTCTGGAAGTGAGTCAAGTGGGTGTAAAGCCGCATAAACACAGCCGTGAAAAGCAAGTAAACCCCATTATAAAAATAAATTACTTTTAAAAACCCGTAAAACAAAGACAGTGAAAGAGAGAGAAATTCTTCCAAAATTCGGTCTGGGGCTGTGATGCAACCTGGATTGACCATATCTAGACACACAGCTGGATGAGACATAAGGGTGGACACTCTTGGGGCTGAGAGGCTGGGTGAGGTTGGGTGAGCAAACGCAGAACCTTTAAAGTAATACTGCGTGGTACGCATCCCATGGGTCCCAAATCTCCAGGTTCAAGGGCATCTTCCTCCATCGAAAACATACATGAGAAACCCAGAAGATGGTACACCGTGTGATTTTGAAAGGTTTCTAAAACGCACCTCATTTCTCATCTCCTTGTGCTCGGGTTCGCCATTCCAAGTACTTTACTAGCAATCTCCCTACTTGGAGAATCAGCACCTTTAACCTCCTGTTCCCTACAGGTTGCAATTTGTCCTGAGGATGAACGGGAAGAGGGGCAACCAATGAGAGACTAGATCTAGGTGTTGGGACAGGCACAGGTCACTCTATTTTCCCATCAGGAAGAAGAATTAACCACAGGCTCAGCCTGCCGCCCAGAAGCAGAATAGGGCCTGAGGCAAACCCGCGCTCTTATGGCCAGCTCCCAAAAAAGCGAGTTGAAAAATGGAGCCCAGGGACACTGCCATTCACAAACCCGCAGAGTTATAAATGATAACTCTCGTCCACAAATATATTCAGGGAAGGCAACGAAGAGGATTTGAATGCAAGGCAGAATTGCAGGAAACAGGTTTCAGGAGGTAGATTCGAATCGCCTTTAAAGCACATGAAAAGTCGCAAAACGTCGACAATGATGCCCTTGGCCAAAAAGGGCGTATGCATTTTTCCCTGAATATATACAGGAAAAAACGCATACGCCCTTTTTGGCCAACCAAGCAACCTGGAAAGGCAAATCAGCGCTACAAAGTAGACTCGCTTCCCATAGGTCAAAAGGGCCATGCTGCAAAAAGTGTGAAAACCAGAAATGCAGGACAGGCCATGGAGAAATGGCAGCCTTGCTACGCTGATGGGCGGGATGTAAATTGCCAACAGCCACTCTGGAGAAGTGTAACGGTGTGTCCTGAAACATCGAAAAAACACAGCTTAGGGAGCATAGGGCACGTCCACTCATGGTCGTATAAATTGGGAAAACTAAAAATCAGCAAGACACAGGCACCCCAATGATTAGGGCTGCTCTGTTGACAAGAACCTCCACTTCATGACACCTTAAATATCCCAGGAAAGAAAAAAATGGATAAAGAAGTTGTGGTCCTTATGTACAATGGAATATCACTCAGACATGAAATAAATGTCATAAGGCTAGTAGAAGCCAGATGAGTGGATTTAGGAACGACGATTCTAAGTGAAATAAGTCACACAGAAAAAGACACTTATCATAAGCTATCACTTATAGAGGGAATGTAAAAACCGCTACACTTGAACTGAATTACAAAACAGAACAGAGTCACACGTTTAGAAAACACACTATGGCTGCTTAACGGGAAAGGTGAGGTGGGGTGTTGCATAAAACAAGGGTTTCAAATTCGTTCAGATACCGTTCCATACACCCAATATGTAATAGACAAGACCTACACGTTGATCAGTGAACTGGACTCAACACCCCCTATTCACCGCACAAGAATATATGTGACTAGTAAGAATCTTAAAACCTATGTATTGATATCTCTCTGGAAGTGAGTCAAGTGGGTGTAAAGCCGCATAAACACAGCCGTGAAAAGCAGCTAAACCCCATTATAAAAATAAATTACTTTTAAAAACCCGTAAAACAAAGACAGTGAAAGAGAGAGAAATTCTTACAAAATTCGTTCACGGGCTGTGATGCAACCTGGATTGACCATATCTAGACCCACAGCTGGATGAGACATAAGGGCGGACACACTTGGGGCTGAGAGGTTGGGTGAGGTTGGGTGAGCAAACACAGACCCTTTAAAGTAATACTGCCTGGTACCCATCCCATGGGTCCCAAATCTCCAGGTTCAAGGACATATTCCTACATCGAAAACATGCATGAGAAACCCAGAAGGTGGTACACCGTGTGATTTTGAAAGGTTTCTAAAACGCACCTCATTTCTCATCTCCTTGTGCTCGGGTTCGCAATTCCAGCTACTTTACTAGCAATCTCCCTACTTGGAGAATCAGCACCTTTAACCTCCTGTTCCCTACAGGTTGCAATTTGTCCTGAGGATGAACGGGAAGAGGGGCAACCAATGAGAGACTAGATCTAGGTGTTGGGACAGGCACAGGTCACTCTATTTTCCCATCAGGAAGAAGAATTAACCACAGGCTCAGCCTGCCGCCCAGAAGCAGAATAGGGCCTGAGGCAATCCCGCGCTCTTACGGCCAGCTCCCAAAAAAGGGATTTGAAAAATGGAGCCCAGGGAAACTGCCATTCACAAACCCGCAGAGTTATAAATGATAACTCTCGTCCACAAATATATTGAGGGAAGGCAACGAAGAGGATTTGAAAGCAAGGCAGAATTGCAGGAAACAGGTTTCAGGAGGTAGATTTGCATCGCCTTTAAAGCACATGAAAATTCGCAAAACGTCGACAATGATGCCCTTGGCCAAAAAGGGCGTATGCGTTTTTTCCTGAATATATTCAGGAAAAAACGCATACGCCCTTTTTGGCCAAGCAAGCATCCTGGAAAGGCAAATCAGCGCTACAAAGTAGTCTCGCTTCCCAACGGTCAAAGGGCCATGCTGCAAAAAGTGTCCAAACCAGAAATGCAGGACAGGCCATGGAGAAATGGCAGCCTTGCTACGCTGATGGGCGGGATGTAAATTGCCAACAGCCACTCTGGAGAAGTGTAGGGTGTGTCCTGAAACATCTAAAACACACAGCTTAGGGAGCTAGGGCACGTCCACTCATGGGCGTATAAATTGGGAAAACTAAAAATCAGCAAGACACAGGCACCCCAAAGTTTAGGGCTGCTCTGTTGACAAGAACCTCCACTTCATGACACCTTAAATATCCCAGGAAAGAGAAAAATGGATAAAGAAGTTGTGGTCCTTATGTACAATGGAATATCACTCAGACATGAAATCAATGTCATAAGGCTAGAAGAAGCAAGATGAGTGGACTTAGGTACGATGATTCTAAGTGAAATAAGTCACACAGAAAAAGACACTTATCATAAGCTATCACTTATAGAGGGAATGTAAAAACCGCTACACTTGAACTGAATTACAAAACAGAACAGAGTCACACGTTTAGAAAACACACTATGGCTGCTTAACGGGAAAGGTGAGGTGGGGTGTTGCATAAAACAAGGGTTTCAAATTCGTTCAGATACCATTCCATACACCCAATATGTAATAGACAAGACCTACTCCTTGCTCAGTGAACTGGACTCAACACCCCCTATTCACCGCACAAGAATATATCTGACTAGTAAGAATCGTAAAACCTATGTATTGATATCTCTCTGGAAGTGAGTCAAGTGGGTGTAAAGCCGCATAAACACAGCCGTGAAAAGCAGCTAAACACCATTATAAAAATAAATTACTTTTAAAAACCCGTAAAACAAAGACAGTGAAAGAGAGAGAAATTCTTACAAAATTCTTTCAGAGGCTGTGATGCAAACTGGATTGACCATATCTAGACCCACAACTGGATGAGACATAAGGTTGGATACTCTTGGGGCTGAGAGGTTGGGTGAGGTTGGGTGAGCAAACACACAACCTTTAAATTAGTACTGCGTGGTACCCATCCCATGGGTCCCAAATCTCCAGGTTCAAGGGCATCTTCCTACATCGAAAACATTCATTAGAAACCCAGAAGAAGGTACACCATGTGATTTTGAAAGGTTTCTAAAACGCACCTCATTTCTCATCTCCTTGTGCTCGGGTTCGCAATTCCAGCTACTTTACTAGCAATCTCCCTACTTGGAGAATCAGCACCTTTAACCTCCTGTTCCCTACAGGTTGCAATTTGTCCTGAGGATGAACGGGAAGAGGGGCAACCAATGAGAGACTAGATCTAGGTGTTGGGACAGGCACAGGTCACTCTATTTTCCCATCAGGAAGAAGAATTAACCACAGGCTCAGCCTGCCGCCCAGAAGCAGAATAGGGCCTGAGGCAATCCCGCGCTCTTACGGCCAGCTCCCAAAAAAGGGATTTGAAAAATGGAGCCCAGGGAAACTGCCATTCACAAACCCGCAGAGTTATAAATGATAACTCTCGTCCACAAATATATTGAGGGAAGGCAACGAAGAGGATTTGAAAGCAAGGCAGAATTGCAGGAAACAGGTTTCAGGAGGTAGATTTGCATCGCCTTTAAAGCACATGAAAATTCGCAAAACGTCGACAATGATGCCCTTGGCCAAAAAGGGCGTATGCGTTTTTTCCTGAATATATTCAGGAAAAAACGCATACGCCCTTTTTGGCCAAGCAAGCATTCTGGAAAGGCAAATCAGCGCTACAAAGTAGTCTCGCTTCCCATCGGTCAAAAGGGCCATGCTGCAAAAAGTGTCCAAACCAGAAATGCAGGACAGGCCATGGAGAAATGGCAGCCTTGCTACGCTGATGGGCGGGATGTAAATTGCCAACAGCCACTCTGGAGAAGTGTAGGGTGTGTCCTGAAACATCTAAAACACACAGCTTAGGGAGCTAGGGCACGTCCACTCATGGGCGTATAAATTGGGAAAACTAAAAATCAGCAAGACACAGGCACCCCAAAGTTTAGGGCTGCTCTGTTGACAAGAACCTCCACTTCATGACACCTTAAATATCCCAGGAAAGAGAAAAATGGATAAAGAAGTTGTGGTCCTTATGTACAATGGAATATCACTCAGACATGAAATCAATGTCATAAGGCTAGAAGAAGCAAGATGAGTGGACTTAGGTACGATGATTCTAAGTGAAATAAGTCACACAGAAAAAGACACTTATCATAAGCTATCACTTATAGAGGGAATGTAAAAACCGCTACACTTGAACTGAATTACAAAACAGAACAGAGTCACACGTTTAGAAAACACACTATGGCTGCTTAACGGGAAAGGTGAGGTGGGGTGATGCATAAAACAAGGGTTTCAAATTGGATCAGATACCGTTCCATACACCCAATATGTAATAGAAAAGACCGACTCCTTGCTCAGTGAACTGGACTCAACACCCCCTATTCACCGCACAAGAATATATGTGACTAGTAAGAATCTTAAAACCTATGTATTGATATCTGTCTGGAAGTGAGTCCAGTGGGTGTAAAGCCGCATAAACACAGCCGTGAAAAGCAGCCAAACCCCATTATAAAAATAAATTACTTTTAAAAACCCGTAAAACAAAGACAGTGAAAGAGAGAGAAATTCTTACAAAATTCTTTCAGAGGCTGTGATGCAACCTGGATTGACCATATCTAGACCCACAGCTGGATGAGACATAAGGGTGGACACTCTTGGGGCTGAGAGGTTGGGTGAGGTTGGGTGAGCAAACACACAACCTTTAAAGTAGTACTGCGTGGTACCCATCCCATGGGTCCCAAATCTCCAGGTTCAAGGGCATCTTCCTACATAGAAAACATTCATGAGAAACCCAGAAGAAGGTACACCATGTGATTTTGAAAGGTTTCTAAAACGCACCTCATTTCTCATCTCCTTGTGCTCGGGTTCGCAATTCCAGCTACTTTACTAGCAATCTCCCTACTTGGAGAATCAGCACCTTTAACCTCCTGTTCCCTACAGGTTGCAATTTGTCCTGAGGATGAACGGGAAGAGGGGCAACCAATGAGAGACTAGATCTAGGTGTTGGGACAGGCACAGGTCACTCTATTTTCCCATCAGGAAGAAGAATTAACCACAGGCTCAGCCTGCCGCCCAGAAGCAGAATAGGGCCTGAGGCAATCCCGCGCTCTTACGGCCAGCTCCCAAAAAAGGGATTTGAAAAATGGAGCCCAGGGAAACTGCCATTCACAAACCCGCAGAGTTATAAATGATAACTCTCGTCCACAAATATATTGAGGGAAGGCAACGAAGAGGATTTGAAAGCAAGGCAGAATTGCAGGAAACAGGTTTCAGGAGGTAGATTCGAATCGCCTTTAAAGCACATGAAAATTCGCAAAACGTCGACAATGATGCCCTTGGCCAAAAAGGGCGTATGCGTTTTTTCCTGAATATATTCAGGAAAAAACGCATACGCCCTTTTTGGCCAAGCAAGCATCCTGGAAAGGCAAATCAGCGCTACAAAGTAGTCTCGCTTCCCATCGGTCAAAAGGGCCATGCTGCAAAAAGTGTCAAAACCAGAAATGCAGGACAGGCCATGGAGAAATGGCAGCCTTGCTACGCTGATGGGCGGGATGTAAATTGCCAACAGCCACTCTGGAGAAGTGTAGGGTGTGTCCTGAAACATCTAAAACACACAGCTTAGGGAGCATAGGGCACGTCCACTCATGGGCGTATAAATTGGGAAAACTAAAAATCAGCAAGACACAGGCACCCCAAAGTTTAGGGCTGCTCTGTTGAAAAGAACCTCCACTTCATGACACCTTAAATATCCCAGGAAAGAGAAAAATGGATAAAGAAGTTGTGGTCCTTATGTACAATGGAATATCACTCAGACATGAAATCAATGTCATAAGGCTAGAAGAAGCAAGATGAGTGGACTTAGGTACGATGATTCTAAGTGAAATAAGTCACACAGAAAAAGACACTTATCATAAGCTATCACTTATAGAGGGAATGTAAAAACCGCTACACTTGAACTGAATTACAAAACAGAACAGAGTCACACGTTTAGAAAACACACTATGGCTGCTTAACGGGAAAGGTGAGGTGGGGTGATGCATAAAACAAGGGTTTCAAATTGGATCAGATACCGTTCCATACACCCAATATGTAATAGAAAAGACCGACTCCTTGCTCAGTGAACTGGACTCAACACCCCCTATTCACCGCACAAGAATATATGTGACTAGTAAGAATCTTAAAACCTATGTATTGATATCTGTCTGGAAGTGAGTCCAGTGGGTGTAAAGCCGCATAAACACAGCCGTGAAAAGCAGCCAAACCCCATTATAAAAATAAATTACTTTTAAAAACCCGTAAAACAAAGACAGTGAAAGAGAGAGAAATTCTTACAAAATTTTTCAGGGGCTGTGATGCAACCTGGATTGACCATATCTAGACCCACAGCTGGATGAGACATAAGGGTGGACACTCTTGGGGCTGAGAGGTTGGGTGAGGTTGGGTGAGCAAACGCAGAACCTTTAAAGTAATACTGCCTGGTACCCATCCCATGGGTCCCAAATCTCCAGGTTCAAGGGCATCTTCCTACATCGAAAACATGCATGAGAAACCCAGAAGATGGTACACCGTGTGATTTTGAAAGGTTTCTAAAACGCACCTCATTTCTCATCTCCTTGAGCTCGGTTTTTCCATTCCAGGTACTTTACTAGCAATCTCCATACTTGGAGAATCAGCAACTTTAACCTCCTGTTCCCTACAGGTTGCAATTTGTCCTGAGGATGAACGGGAAGAGGGGCAACCAATGAGAGACTAGATCTAGGTGTTGGGACAGGCACAGGTCACTCTATTTTCCCATCAGGAAGAAGAATTAACCACAGGCTCAGCCTGCCGCCCAGAAGCAGAATAGGGCCTGAGGCAATCCCGCGCCCTTGCGGCCAGCTCCCAAAAAAGCGAGTTGAAAAATGGAGCCCAGGTACACTGCCATTCACAAACACGCAGAGTTATAAATGATAACTCTCGTCCACAAATATATTGAGGGAAGGCAACGAAGAGGATTTGAAAGCAAGGCAGAATTGCAGGAAACAGGTTCCAGGAGGTAGATTCGAATCGCCTTTAAAGCACATGAAAAGTCGCAAATCGTCGACAATGATGCCCTTGGCCAAAAAGGGCGTATGCGTTTTTTCCTGAATATATTCAGGAAAAAACGCATACGCCCTTTTTGGCCAACCAAGCAACCTGGAAAGGCAAATCAGCGCTACAATGAAGTCTCGCTTCCCATCGGTCAAAAGGGCCATGCTGCAAAAAGTGTCAAATCCAGAAATGCAGGACAGGCCATAGAGAAATCGCAGCCTTGCTACGCTGATGGGCGGGATGTAAATTGCCAACAGCCACTCTGGAGAAGTGTACGGTGTGTCCTGAAACATCTAAGACACACAGCTTAGGGAGCATAGGGCACGTCCACTCATGAGCGTATAAATTGGGAAAACTAAAAATCAGCAAGACACAGGCACCCCAAAGTTTAGGGCTGCTCTGTTGAGAAGAACCTCCACTTCATGACACCTTAAATATCCCAGGAAAGAGAAAAATGGATAAAGAAGTTGTGGTCCTTATGTACAATGGAATATCACTCAGACATGAAATCAATGTCATAAGGCTAGTAGAAGCAAGATGAGTGGACTTAGGTACGAAGATTCTAAGTGAAATAAGTCACACAGAAAAAGACACTTATCATAAGCTATCACTTATATAGGGAATGTAAAAACCGCTACACTTGAACTGAATTACAAAACAGAACAGAGTCACACGTTTAGAAAACACACTATGGCTGCTTAACGGGAAAGGTGAGGTGGGGTGATGCATAAAACAAGGGTTTCAAATTGGCTCAGATACCGTTCCATACACCCAATATGTACTAGACAAGACCGACTCCTTGCTCAGTGAACTGGACTCAACACCCCCTTTTCACCGCACAAGAACATATGTGACTAGTAAGAATCTTAAAACCTATGTATTGATATCTGTCTGGAAGTGAGTCAAGTGGGTGTAAAGCCGCATAAACACAGCCGTGAAAGGCAGCTAAACCCCATTATAAAAATAAATTACTTTTAAAAACCCGTAAAACAAAGACAGTGAAAGAGAGAGAAATTCTTACAAAATTCGTCCAGGGGCTGTGATGCAACCTGGATTGACCATATCTAGACCCACAGCTGGATGAGACATAAGGGTAGACACACTTGGGGCTGATAGGTTGGGTGAGGTTGGGTGAGCAAACACAGACCCTTTAAAGTAATACTGCCTGGTACCCATCCCATGGGTCCCAAATCTCCAGGTTCAAGGTAATCTTCCTTCATCGAAAACATGCATGAGAAACCCAGAAACACCGTGTGATTTTGAAAGGTTTCTAAAAGGCACCTCATTTCTCATCTCCTTGTGCTCGGGTTCGCCATTCCAGCTACTTTACTAGCAATCTCCCTACTTGGAGAATCAGCACCTTTAACCTCCTGTTCCCTACAGGTTGCAATTTGTCCTGAGGATGAACGGGAAGAGGGGCAACCAATGAGAGACTAGATCTAGGTGTTGGGACAGGCACAGGTCACTCTATTTTCCCATCAGGAAGAAGAATTAACCACAGGCTCAGCCTGCCGCCCAGAAGCAGAATAGGGCCTGAGGCAATCCCGCGCTCTTAAGGCCAGCTCCCAAAAAAGCGAGTTGAAAAATGGAGCCCAGGGACACTGCCATTCACAAACCCGCAGAGTTATAAATCATAACTCTCTTCCACAAATATATTGAGGGAAGGCAACGAAGAGGATTTGAAAGCAAGGCAGAATTGCAGGAAACAGGTTTCAGGAGGTAGATTTGAATCGCCTTTAAAGCACATGAAAAGTCGCAAAACGTGAAGAATGATGCCCTTGGCCAAAAAGGGCGTATGCGTTTTTTCCTGAATATATTCAGGAAAAAACGCATACGCCCTTTTTGGCCAACCAAGCAACCTGGAAAGGCAAATCAGCGCTACAAAGAAGTCTCGCTTCCCATCGGTCAAAAGGGCCATGCTGCAGAAAGTTTCAAAACCAGAAATGCAGGACAGGCCATGGAGAAATGGCAGCCTTGCTACGCTGATGGGCGGGATGTAAATTGCCAACAGCCACTCTGGAGAAGTATACGGTGTGTCCTGAAACATCGAAAAAACACAGCTCAGGGAGCATAGGGCACGTCCACTCATGGGCGTATAAATTGGGAAAACTAAAAATCAGCAAGACACAGGCACCCCAAAGTTTAGGGCTGCTCTGTTGACAAGAACCTCCACTTCATGACACCTTAAATATCCCAGGAAAGAGAAAAATGGATAAAGAAGTTGTGGTCCTTATGTACAATGGAATATCACTCAGACATGAAATCAATGTCATAAGGCTAGTAGAAGCAAGATGAGTGGATTTAGGTACGACAATTCTAAGTGAAATAAGTCACACAGAAAAAGACACTTATCATAAGCTATCACTTATAGAGGGAATGTAAAAACCGCTACACTTGAACTGAATTACAAAACAGAACAGAGTCTCACGTTTAGAAAACACACTATGGCTGCTTAACGGGAAAGGTGAGGTGGGGTGATGCATAAAACAAGGGTTTCAAATTCGCTCAGATACCGTTCCATACACCCAATATGTAATAGACAAGACCTACTCCTTGCTCAGTGAACTGGACTCAACACCCCCTATTCACCGCACAAGAATATATCTGACTAGTAAGAATCGTAAAACCTATGTATTGATATCTCTCTGGAAGTGAGCCAAGTGGGTGTAAAGCCGCATAAACACAGCCGTGAAAAGCAGCTAAACCCCATTATAAAAATAAATTACTTTTAAAAACCCGTAAAACAAAGACACTGAAAGAGAGGGAAATTCTTACATAATTCGTTCAGGGGCTGTGATGCAACCTGGATTGACCATATCTAGACCCACAGCTGGATGAGACATAAGGGTGGACACTCTTGGGGCTGAGAGGTTGGGTGAGGTTGGGTGAGCAAACGCACAACCTTTAAAGTAGTACTGCGTGGTACCCATCCCATGGGTCCCAAATCTCCAGGTTCAAGGGCATCTTCCTACATCGAAAACATGCATGAGAAACCCAGAAGAAGGTACACCATGTGATTTTGAAAGGTTTCTAAAACGCACCTCATTTCTCATCTCCTTGTGCTCGGGTTCGCACTTCCAGCTACTTTACTAGCAATCTCCCTACTTGGAGAATCAGCACCTTTAAACTCCTGTTCCCTACAGGTTGCAATTTGTCCTGAGGATGAACGGGAAGAGGGGCAACCAATGAGAGACTAGATCTAGGTGTTGGGACAGGCACAGGTCACTCTATTTTCCCATCGGGAAGTAGAATTAACCACAGGCTCAGCCTGCTGCCCAGAAGCAGAATAGGGCCTGAGGCAAACCCGCGCTTTTGCGGCCAGCTCCCAAAAAAGCCAGTTGAAAAATGGAGCTCAGGGACACTGCAATTCACAAACCCGCAGATCTATAAATGATAACTCTCATCCACAAATATATTGAGGGAAGGCAACGAAGGGGATTTGAAAGCAAGGCAGAATTGCAGGAAACAGGTTTCAGGAGGTAGATTCGAATCGCCTTTAAAGCACATGAAAAGTCGCAAAACGTCGACAATGATGCCCTTGGCCAAAAAGGGCGTATGCGTATTTTCCTGAATATATTCAGGAAAATACGCAAACGCCCTTTTTGGCCAACCAAGCAACCTGGAAAGGCAAATCAGCGCTACAAAGTAGTCTCGCTTCCCATCGGTCAAAAGGGCCATGCTGCAGAAAGTGTCAAAACCAGAAATGCAGGATAGGCCATGGAGAAATGGCAGCCTTGCTACGCTGATGGGCGGGATGTAAATTGCCAACAGCCACTCTGGAGAAGTGTACGGTGTGTCCTGAAACATCTAAAACACACAGCTTAGGGAGCATAGGGCACGTCCACTCATGGGCGTATAAATTGGGAAAACTAAAAATCAGCAAGACACAGGCACCCCAAAGTTTAGGGCTGCTCTGTTGACAAGAACCTCCACTTCATGACACCTTAAATATCCCAGGAAAGGGAAAAATGGATAAAGAAGTTGTGGTCCTTATGTACAAAGGAATATCACTCAGACATGAAATCAATGTCATAAGGCTCGAAGAAGCAAGATGAGTGGACTTAGGTACGACGATTCTAAGTGAAATAAGTCACACAGAAAAAGACACTTATCATAAGCTATCACTTATAGAGGGAATGTAAAAACCGCTACACTTGAACTGAATTACAAAACAGAACAGAGTCACACGTTTAGAAAACACATTATGGCTGCTTAACGGGAAAGGTGAGGTGGGGTGATGCATAAAACAAGGGTTTCAAATTGGCTCAGATACCGTTCCATACACCCAATATGTACTAGACAAGACCGACTCCTTGCTCAGTGAACTGGACTCAACACCCCCTTTTCACCGCACAAGAACATATGTGACTAGTAAGAATCTTAAAACCTATGTATTGATATCTGTCTGGAAGTGAGTCAAGTGGGTGTAAAGCCGCATAAACACAGCCGTGAAAGGCAGCTAAACCCCATTATAAAAATAAATTACTTTTAAAAACCCGTAAAACAAAGACAGTGAAAGAGAGAGAAATTCTTACAAAATTCGTCCAGGGGCTGTGATGCAACCTGGATTGACCATATCTAGACCCACAGCTGGATGAGACATAAGGGTAGACACACTTGGGGCTGATAGGTTGGGTGAGGTTGGGTGAGCAAACACAGACCCTTTAAAGTAATACTGCCTGGTACCCATCCCATGGGTCCCAAATCTCCAGGTTCAAGGTAATCTTCCTACATCGAAAACATGCATGAGAAACCCAGAAACACCGTGTGATTTTGAAAGGTTTCTAAAAGGCACCTCATTTCTCATCTCCTTGTGCTCGGTTTCGCCATTCCAGCTACTTTACTAGCAATCTCCCTACTTGGAGAATCAGCACCTTTAACCTCCTGTTCCCTACAGGTTGCAATTTGTCCTGAGGATGAACGGGAAGAGGGGCAACCAATGAGAGACTAGATCTAGGTGTTGGGACAGGCACAGGTCACTCTATTTTCCCATCAGGAAGAAGAATTAACCACAGGCTCAGCCTGCCGCCCAGAAGCAGAATAGGGCCTGAGGCAATCCCGCGCTCTTAAGGCCAGCTCCCAAAAAAGCGAGTTGAAAAATGGAGCCCAGGGACACTGCCATTCACAAACCCGCAGAGTTATAAATGATAACTCTCGTCCACAAATATATTGAGGGAAGGCAACGAAGAGGATTTGAAAGCAAGGCAGAATTGCAGGAAACAGGTTTCAGGAGGTAGATTTGAATCGCCTTTAAAGCACATGAAAAGTCGCAAAACGTCAAGAATGATGCCCTTGGCCAAAAAGGGCGTATGCGTTTTTTCCTGAATATATTCAGGAAAAAACGCATACGCCCTTTTTGGCCAACCAAGCAACCTGGAAAGGCAAATCAGCGCTACAAAGAAGTCTCGCTTCCCATCGGTCAAAAGGGCCATGCTGCAGAAAGTGTCAAAACCAGAAATGCAGGACAGGCCATGGAGAAATGGCAGCCTTGCTACGCTGATGGGCGGGATGTAAATTGCCAACAGCCACTCTGGAGAAGTATACGGTGTGTCCTGAAACATCGAAAAAACACAGCTCAGGGAGCATAGGGCACGTCCACTCATGGGCGTATAAATTGGGAAAACTAAAAATCAGCAAGACACAGGCACCCCAAAGTTTAGGGCTGCTCTGTTGACAAGAACCTCCACTTCATGACACCTTAAATATCCCAGGAAAGAGAAAAATGGATAAAGAAGTTGTGGTCCTTATGTACAATGGAATATCACTCAGACATGAAATCAATGTCATAAGGCTAGTAGAAGCAAGATGAGTGGATTTAGGTACGACAATTCTAAGTGAAATAAGTCACACAGAAAAAGACACTTATCATAAGCTATCACTTATAGAGGGAATGTAAAAACCGCTACACTTGAACTGAATTACAAAACAGAACAGAGTCTCACGTTTAGAAAACACACTATGGCTGCTTAACGGGAAAGGTGAGGTGGGGTGATGCATAAAACAAGGTTTTCAAATTCGCTCAGATACCGTTCCATACACCCAATATGTAATAGACAAGACCTACTCCTTGCTCAGTGAACTGGACTCAACACCCCCTATTCACCGCACAAGAATATATCTGACTGGTAAGAATCTTAAAACCTATGTATTGATATCTGTCTGGAAGTGAGTCCAGTGGGTGTAAAGCCGCATAAACACAGCCGTGAAAAGCAGCTAAACCCCATTATAAAAATAAATTACTTTTAAAAACCCGTAAAACAAAGACAGTGAAAGAGAGGAATTCTTACATAATTCGTTCAGGGGCAGTGATGCAACCTGGATTGACCATATCTAGACCCACAGCTGGATGAGACATAAGTGTGGACACTCTTGGGGCTGAGAGGTTGGGTGAGGTTGGGTGAGCAAACGCACAACCTTTAAAGTAGTACTGCGTGGTACCCATCCCATGGGTCCCAAATCTCCAGGTTCAAGGGCATCTTCCTACATCGAAAACATGCATGAGAAACCCAGAAGAGGGTACACCATGTGATTTTGAAAGGTTTCTAAAACGCACCTCATTTCTCATCTCCTTGTGCACGGGTTCACACTTCCAGCTACTTTACTAGCAATCTCCCTACTTGGAGAATCAGCACCTTTAACCTCCTGTTCCCTACAGGTTGCAATTTGTCCTGAGGATGAACGGGAAGAGGGGCAACCAATGAGAGACTAGATCTAGGTGTTGGGACAGGCACAGGTCACTCTATTTTCCCATCAGGAAGAAGAATTAACCATAGGCTCAGCCTGCCGCCCAGAAGCAGAATAGGGCCTGAGGCAATCCCGCGCTCTTATGGCCAGCTCCCAAAAAAGGGAGTTGAAAAAAGGAACCCAGGGACACTGCCATTCACAAACCCGCAGAGTTATAAATGATAACTCTCGTCCACAAATATATTGAGGGAAGGCAACGAAGAGGATTTGAAAGCAAGGCAGAATTGCAGGAAACAGGTTTCAGGAGGTAGATTCGAATCGCCTTTAAAGCACATGAAAAGTCGCAAAACGTCGACAATGATGCCCTTGGCCAAAAAGGGCGTATGCGTTTTTTCCTGAATATATTCAGGAAAAAACGCATACGCCCTTTTTGGCCAACCAAGCAACCTGAAAAGGCAAATCAGCGCTACAAAGTAGACTCGCTTCCCATCGGTCAAAAGGGCCATGCTGCAAAAAGTGTGAAAACCAGAAATGCAGGACAGGGCATGGAGAAATGGCAGCCTTGCTACGCTGATGGGCGGGATGTAAATTGCCAACAGCCACTCTGGAGAAGTGTACGGTGTGTCCTGAAACATCAAAAAAACACAGCTTAGGGAGCATAGGGCACGTCCACTCATGGTCGTATAAATTGGGAAAACTAAAAATCAGCAAGACACAGGCACCCCAATGATTAGGGCTGCTCTGTTGACAAGAACCTCCACTTCATGACACCTTAAATATCCCAGGAAAGAAAAAAATGGATAAAGAAGTTGTGGTCCTTATGTACAATGGAATATCAGTCAGACATGAAATAAATGTCATAAGGCTAGTAGAAGCAAGATGAGTGGATTTAGGAACGAGGATTCTAAGTGAAATAAGTCACACAGAAAAAGACACTTATCATAAGCTATCACTTATAGAGGGAATGTAAAAACCGCTACACTTGAACTGAATTACAAAACAGAACAGAGTCACACGTTTAGAAAACACACTATGGCTGCTTAACGGGAAAGGTGAGGTGGGGTGTTGCATAAAACAAGGGTTTCAAATTCGCTCAGATACCGTTATATACACCCAATATGTAATAGACAAGACCTACTCCTTGCTCAGTGAACTGGACTCAACACCCCCTATTCACCGCACAAGAATATATCTGACTAGTAAGAATCGTAAAACCTATGTATTGATATCTCTCTGGAAGTGAGCCAAGTGGGTGTAAAGCCGCATAAACACAGCCGTGAAAAGCAGCTAAACCCCATTATAAAAATAAATTACTTTTAAAAACCCGTAAAACAAAGACACTGAAAGAGAGGGAAATTCTTACATAATTCGTTCAGGGGCTGTGATGCAACCTGGATTGACCATATCTAGACCCACAGCTGGATGAGACATAAGGTTGGACACTCTTGGGGCTGAGAGGTTGGGTGAGGTTGGGTGAGCAAACGCACAACCTTTAAAGTAGTACTGCGTGGTACCCATCCCATGGGTCCCAAATCTCCAGGTTCAAGGGCATCTTCCTACATCGAAAACATGCATGAGAAACCCAGAAGAAGGTACACCATGTGATTTTGAAAGATTTCTAAAACGCACCTCATTTCTCATCTCCTTGTGCTCGGGTTCGCACTTCCAGCTACTTTACTAGCAATCTCCCTACTTGGAGAATCAGCACCTTTAAACTCCTGTTCCCTACAGGTTGCAATTTGTCCTGAGGATGAACGGGAAGAGGGGCAACCAATGAGAGACTAGATCTAGGTGTTGGGACAGGCACAGGTCACTCTATTTTCCCATCGGGAAGTAGAATTAACCACAGGCTCAGCCTGCTGCCCAGAAGCAGAATAGGGCCTGAGGCAAACCCGCGCTTTTGCGGCCAGCTCCCAAAAAAGCCAGTTGAAAAATGGAGCTCAGGGACACTGCAATTCACAAACCCGCAGATCTATAAATGATAACTCTCATCCACAAATATATTGAGGGAAGGTAACGAAGGGGATTTGAAAGCAAGGCAGAATTGCAGGAAACAGGTTTCAGGAGGTAGATTCGAATCGCCTTTAAAGCACATGAAAAGTCGCAAAACGTCGACAATGATGCCCTTGGCCAAAAAGGGCGTATGCGTATTTTCCTGAATATATTCAGGAAAATACGCATACGCCCTTTTTGGCCAACCAAGCAACCTGGAAAGGCAAATCAGCGCTACAAAGTAGTCTCGCTTCCCATCGGTCAAAAGGGCCATGCTGCAGAAAGTGTCAAAACCAGAAATGCAGGACAGGCCATGGAGAAATGGCAGCCTTGCTACGCTGATGGGCGGGATGTAAATTGCCAACAGCCACTCTGGAGAAGTGTACGGTGTGTCCTGAAACATCTAAAACACACAGCTTAGGGAGCATAGGGCACGTCCACTCATGGGCGTATAAATTGGGAAAACTAAAAATCAGCAAGACACAGGCACCCCAAAGTTTAGGGCTGCTCTGTTGACAAGAACCTCCACTTCATGACACCTTAAATATCCCAGGAAAGGGAAAAATGGATAAAGAAGTTGTGGTCCTTATGTACAAAGGAATATCACTCAGACATGAAATCAATGTCATAAGGCTCGAAGAAGCAAGATGAGTGGACTTAGGTACGACGATTCTAAGTGAAATAAGTCACACAGAAAAAGACACTTATCATAAGCTATCACTTATAGAGGGAATGTAAAAACCGCTACACTTGAACTGAATTACAAAACAGAACAGAGTCACACGTTTAGAAAACACACTATGGCTGCTTAACGGGAAAGGTGAGGTGGGGTGATGCATAAAACAAGGGTTTCAAATTGGCTCAGATACCGTTCCATACACCCAATATGTACTAGACAAGACCGACTCCTTGCTCAGTGAACTGGACTCAACACCCCCTTTTCACCGCACAAGAACATATGTGACTAGTAAGAATCTTAAAACCTATGTATTGATATCTGTCTGGAAGTGAGTCAAGTGGGTGTAAAGCCGCATAAACACAGCCGTGAAAGGCAGCTAAACCCCATTATAAAAATAAATTACTTTTAAAAACCCGTAAAACAAAGACAGTGAAAGAGAGAGAAATTCTTACAAAATTCGTCCAGGGGCTGTGATGCAACCTGGATTGACCATATCTAGACCCACAGCTGGATGAGACATAAGGGTAGACACACTTGGGGCTGATAGGTTGGGTGAGGTTGGGTGAGCAAACACAGACCCTTTAAAGTAATACTGCCTGGTACCCATCCCATGGGTCCCAAATCTCCAGGTTCAAGGTAATCTTCCTACATCGAAAACATGCATGAGAAACCCAGAAACACCGTGTGATTTTGAAAGGTTTCTAAAAGGCACCTCATTTCTCATCTCCTTGTGCTCGGTTTCGCCATTCCAGCTACTTTACTAGCAATCTCCCTACTTGGAGAATCAGCACCTTTAACCTCCTGTTCCCTACAGGTTGCAATTTGTCCTGAGGATGAACGGGAAGAGGGGCAACCAATGAGAGACTAGATCTAGGTGTTGGGACAGGCACAGGTCACTCTATTTTCCCATCAGGAAGAAGAATTAACCACAGGCTCAGCCTGCCGCCCAGAAGCAGAATAGGGCCTGAGGCAATCCCGCGCTCTTAAGGCCAGCTCCCAAAAAAGCGAGTTGAAAAATGGAGCCCAGGGACACTGCCATTCACAAACCCGCAGAGTTATAAATGATAACTCTCGTCCACAAATATATTGAGGGAAGGCAATGAAGAGGATTTGAAAGCAAGGCAGAATTGCAGGAAACAGGTTTCAGGAGGTAGATTTGAATCGCCTTTAAAGCACATGAAAAGTCGCAAAACGTCAAGAATGATGCCCTTGGCCAAAAAGGGCGTATGCGTTTTTTCCTGAATATATTCAGGAAAAAACGCATACGCCCTTTTTGGCCAACCAAGCAACCTGGAAAGGCAAATCAGCGCTACAAAGAAGTCTCGCTTCCCATCGGTCAAAAGGGCCATGCTGCAGAAAGTGTCAAAACCAGAAATGCAGGACAGGCCATGGAGAAATGGCAGCCTTGCTACGCTGATGGGCGGGATGTAAATTGCCAACAGCCACTCTGGAGAAGTATACGGTGTGTCCTGAAACATCGAAAAAACACAGCTCAGGGAGCATAGGGCACGTCCACTCATGGGCGTATAAATTGGGAAAACTAAAAATCAGCAAGACACAGGCACCCCAAAGTTTAGGGCTGCTCTGTTGACAAGAACCTCCACTTCATGACACCTTAAATATCCCAGGAAAGAGAAAAATGGATAAAGAAGTTGTGGTCCTTATGTACAATGGAATATCACTCAGACATGAAATCAATGTCATAAGGCTAGTAGAAGCAAGATGAGTGGATTTAGGTACGACAATTCTAAGTGAAATAAGTCACACAGAAAAAGACACTTATCATAAGCTATCACTTATAGAGGGAATGTAAAAACCGCTACACTTGAACTGAATTACAAAACAGAACAGAGTCTCACGTTTAGAAAACACACTATGGCTGCTTAACGGGAAAGGTGAGGTGGGGTGATGCATAAAACAAGGTTTTCAAATTCGCTCAGATACCGTTCCATACACCCAATATGTAATAGACAAGACCTACTCCTTGCTCAGTGAACTGGACTCAACATCCCCTATTCACCGCACAAGAATATATCTGACTAGTAAGAATCTTAAAACCTATGTATTGATATCTGTCTGGAAGTGAGTCCAGTGGGTGTAAAGCCGCATAAACACAGCCGTGAAAAGCAGCTAAACCCCATTATAAAAATAAATTACTTTTAAAAACCCGTAAAACAAAGACAGTGAAAGAGAGGAATTCTTACATAATTCGTTCAGGGGCAGTGATGCAACCTGGATTGACCATATCTAGACCCACAGCTGGATGAGACATAAGTGTGGACACTCTTGGGGCTGAGAGGTTGGGTGAGGTTGGGTGAGCAAACGCACAACCTTTAAAGTAGTACTGCGTGGTACCCATCCCATGGGTCCCAAATCTCCAGGTTCAAGGGCATCTTCCTACATCGAAAACATGCATGAGAAACCCAGAAGAGGGTACACCATGTGATTTTGAAAGGTTTCTAAAACGCACCTCATTTCTCATCTCCTTGTGCACGGGTTCACACTTCCAGCTACTTTACTAGCAATCTCCCTACTTGGAGAATCAGCACCTTTAACCTCCTGTTCCCTACAGGTTGCAATTTGTCCTGAGGATGAACGGGAAGAGGGGCAACCAATGAGAGACTAGATCTAGGTGTTGGGACAGGCACAGGTCACTCTATTTTCCCATCAGGAAGAAGAATTAACCATAGGCTCAGCCTGCCGCCCAGAAGCAGAATAGGGCCTGAGGCAATCCCGCGCTCTTATGGCCAGCTCCCAAAAAAGGGAGTTGAAAAATGGAGCCCAGGGACACTGCCATTCACAAACCCGCAGAGTTATAAATGATAACTCTCGTCCACAAATATATTGAGGGAAGGCAACGAAGAGTATTTGAAAGCAAGGCAGAATTGCAGGAAACAGGTTTCAGGAGGTAGATTCGAATCGCCTTTAAAGCACATGAAAAGTCGCAAAACGTCGACAATGATGCCCTTGGCCAAAAAGGACGTATGCGTTTTTTCCTGAATATATTCAGGAAAAAACGCATACGCCCTTTTTGGCCAACCAAGCAACCTGAAAAGGCAAATCAGCGCTACAAAGTAGACTCGCTTCCCATCGGTCAAAAGGGCCATGCTGCAAAAAGTGTGAAAACCAGAAATGCAGGACAGGGCATGGAGAAATGGCAGCCTTGCTACGCTGATGGGCGGGATGTAAATTGCCAACAGCCACTCTGGAGAAGTGTACGGTGTGTCCTGAAACATCAAAAAAACACAGCTTAGGGAGCATAGGGCACGTCCACTCATGGTCGTATAAATTGGGAAAACTAAAAATCAGCAAGACACAGGCACCCCAATGATTAGGGCTGCTCTGTTGACAAGAACCTCCACTTCATGACACCTTAAATATCCCAGGAAAGAAAAAAATGGATAAAGAAGTTGTGGTCCTTATGTACAATGGAATATCAGTCAGACATGAAATAAATGTCATAAGGCTAGTAGAAGCAAGATGAGTGGATTTAGGAACGACGATTCTAAGTGAAATAAGTCACACAGAAAAAGACACTTATCATAAGCTATCACTTATAGAGGGAATGTAAAAACCGCTACACTTGAACTGAATTACAAAACAGAACAGAGTCACACGTTTAGAAAACACATTATGGCTGCTTAACGGGAAAGGTGAGGTGGGGTGTTGCATAAAACAAGGGTTTCAAATTCGCTCACATACCGTTCCATACACCCAATATGTAATAGACAAGACCTACTCCTTGCTCAGTGAACTGGACTCAACACCCCCTATTCACCGCACAAGAATATATCTGACTAGTAAGAATCTTAAAACCTATGTATTGATATCTCTCTGGAAGTGAGCCAAGTGGGTGTAAAGCCGCATAAACACAGCCGTGAAAAGCAGCTAAACCCCATTATAAAAATAAATTACTTTTAAAAACCCGTAAAACAAAGAAACTGAAAGAGAGGGAAATTCTTACATAATTCGTTCAGGGGCTGTGATGCAACCTGGATTGACCATATCTAGACCCACAGCTGGATGAGACATAAGGGTGGACACTCTTGGGGCTGAGAGGTTGGGTGAGGTTGGGTGAGCAAACGCACAACCTTTAAAGTAGTACTGCGTGGTACCCATCCCATGGGTCCCAAATCTCCAGGTTCAAGGGCATCTTCCTACATCGAAAACATGCATGAGAAACCCAGAAGAAGGTACACCATGTGATTTTGAAAGATTTCTAAAACGCACCTCATTTCTCATCTCCTTGTGCTCGGGTTCGCACTTCCAGCTACTTTACTAGCAATCTCCCTACTTGGAGAATCAGCACCTTTAAACTCCTGTTCCCTACAGGTTGCAATTTGTCCTGAGGATGAACGGGAAGAGGGGCAACCAATGAGAGACTAGATCTAGGTGTTGGGACAGGCACAGGTCACTCTATTTTCCCATCGGGAAGTAGAATTAACCACAGGCTCAGCCTGCTGCCCAGAAGCAGAATAGGGCCTGAGGCAAACCCGCGCTTTTGCGGCCAGCTCCCAAAAAAGCCAGTTGAAAAATGGAGCTCAGGGACACTGCAATTCACAAACCCGCAGATCTATAAATGATAACTCTCATCCACAAATATATTGAGGGAAGGCAACGAAGGGGATTTGAAAGCAAGGCAGAATTGCAGGAAACAGGTTTCAGGAGGTAGATTCGAATCGCCTTTAAAGCACATGAAAAGTCGCAAAACGTCGACAATGATGCCCTTGGCCAAAAAGGGCGTATGCGTATTTTCCTGAATATATTCAGGAAAATACGCATACGCCCTTTTTGGCCAACCAAGCAACCTGGAAAGGCAAATCAGCGCTACAAAGTAGTCTCGCTTCCCATCGGTCAAAAGGGCCATGCTGCAAAAAGTGTCAAAACCAGAAATGCAGGACAGGCCATGGAGAAATGGCAGCCTTGCTACGCTGATGGGCGGGATGTAAATTGCCAACAGCCACTCTGGAGAAGTGTACGGTGTGTCCTGAAACATCTAAAACACACAGCTTAGGGAGCATAGGGCACGTCCACTCATGGGCGTATAAATTGGGAAAACTAAAAATCAGCAAGACACAGGCACCCCAAAGTTTAGGGCTGCTCTGTTGACAAGAACCTCCACTTCATGACACCTTAAATATCCCAGGAAAGGGAAAAATGGATAAAGAAGTTGTGGTCCTTATGTACAAAGGAATATCACTCAGACATGAAATCAATGTCATAAGGCTCGAAGAAGCAAGATGAGTGGACTTAGGTACGACGATTCTAAGTGAAATAAGTCACACAGAAAAAGACACTTATCATAAGCTATCACTTATAGAGGGAATGTAAAAACCGCTACACTTGAACTGAATTACAAAACAGAACAGAGTCACACGTTTAGAAAACACACTATGGCTGCTTAACGGGAAAGGTGAGGTGGGGTGATGCATAAAACAAGGGTTTCAAATTGGCTCAGATACCGTTCCATACACCCAATATGTACTAGACAAGACCGACTCCTTGCTCAGTGAACTGGACTCAACACCCCCTTTTCACCGCACAAGAACATATGTGACTAGTAAGAATCTTAAAACCTATGTATTGATATCTGTCTGGAAGTGAGTCAAGTGGGTGTAAAGACGCATAAACACAGCCGTGAAAACCAGCTAAACCCCATTATAAAAATAAATTACTTTTAAAAACCCGTAAAACAAAGACAGTGAAAGAGAGAGAAATTCTTACAAAATTCGTCCAGGGGCTGTGATGCAACCTGGATTGACCATATCTAGACCCACAGCTGGATGAGACATAAGGGTAGACACACTTGGGGCTGATAGGTTGGGTGAGGTTGGGTGAGCAAACACAGACCCTTTAAAGTAATACTGCCTGGTACCCATCCCATGGGTCCCAAATCTCCAGGTTCAAGGTAATCTTCCTACATCGAAAACATGCATGAGAAACCCAGAAACACCGTGTGATTTTGAAAGGTTTCTAAAAGGCACCTCATTTCTCATCTCCTTGTGCTCGGGTTCGCCATTCCAGCTACTTTACTAGCAATCTCCCTACTTGGAGAATCAGCACCTTTAACCTCCTGTTCCCTACAGGTTGCAATTTGTCCTGAGGATGAACGGGAAGAGGGGCAACCAATGAGAGACTAGATCTAGGTGTTGGGACAGGCACAGGTCACTCTATTTTCCCATCAGGAAGAAGAATTAACCACAGGCTCAGCCTGCCGCCCAGAAGCAGAATAGGGCCTGAGGCAATCCCGCGCTCTTAAGGCCAGCTCCCAAAAAAGCGAGTTGAAAAATGGAGCCCAGGGACACTGCCATTCACAAACCCGCAGAGTTATAAATGATAACTCTCGTCCACAAATATATTGAGGGAAGGCAATGAAGGGGATTTGAAAGCAAGTCAGAATTGCAGGAAACAGGTTTCAGGAGGTAGATTTGAATCGCCTTTAAAGCACATGAAAAGTCGCAAAACGTCGAGAATGAGGCCCTTGGCCAAAAAGGGCGTATGCGTTTTTTCCTGAATATATTCAGGAAAAAACGCATACGCCCTTTTTGGCCAACCAAGCAACCTGGAAAGGCAAATCAGCGCTACAAAGAAGTCTCGCTTCCCATCGGTCAAAAGGGCCATGCTGCAGAAAGTGTCAAAACCAGAAATGCAGGACAGGCCATGGAGAAATGGCAGCCTTGCTACGCTGATGGGCGGGATGTAAATTGCCAACAGCCACTCTGGAGAAGTATACGGTGTGTCCTGAAACATCGAAAAAACACAGCTCAGGGAGCATAGGGCACGTCCACTCATGGGCGTATAAATTGGGAAAACTAAAAATCAGCAAGACACAGGCACCCCAAAGTTTAGGGCTGCTCTGTTGACAAGAACCTCCACTTCATGACACCTTAAATATCCCAGGAAAGAGAAAAATGGATAAAGAAGTTGTGGTCCTTATGTACAATGGAATATCACTCAGACATGAAATCAATGTCATAAGGCTAGTAGAAGCAAGATGAGTGGATTTAGGTACGACAATTCTAAGTGAAATAAGTCACACAGAAAAAGACACTTATCATAAGCTATCACTTATAGAGGGAATGTAAAAACCGCTACACTTGAACTGAATTACAAAACAGAACAGAGTCTCACGTTTAGAAAACACACTATGGCTGCTTAACGGGAAAGGTGAGGTGGGGTGATGCATAAAACAAGGTTTTCAAATTCGCTCAGATACCGTTCCATACACCCAATATGTAATAGACAAGACCTACTCCTTGCTCAGTGAACTGGACTCAACATCCCCTATTCACCGCACAAGAATATATCTGACTAGTAAGAATCTTAAAACCTATGTATTGATATCTGTCTGGAAGTGAGTCCAGTGGGTGTAAAGCCGCATAAACACAGCCGTGAAAAGCAGCTAAACCCCATTATAAAAATAAATTACTTTTAAAAACCCGTAAAACAAAGACAGTGAAAGAGAGGAATTCTTACATAATTCGTTCAGGGGCAGTGATGCAACCTGGATTGACCATATCTAGACCCACAGCTGGATGAGACATAAGTGTGGACACTCTTGGGGCTGAGAGGTTGGGTGAGGTTGGGTGAGCAAACGCACAACCTTTAAAGTAGTACTGCGTGGTACCCATCCCATGGGTCCCAAATCTCCAGGTTCAAGGGCATCTTCCTACATCGAAAACATGCATGAGAAACCCAGAAGAGGGTACACCATGTGATTTTGAA
Organism: Eschrichtius robustus; assembly: GCF_028021215.1. NCBI lineage: Eukaryota > Metazoa > Chordata > Mammalia > Artiodactyla > Eschrichtiidae > Eschrichtius > Eschrichtius robustus. The sequence continues at coordinate 125,261 of NW_027175324.1, forward strand.
AGGTTTCTAAAACGCACCTCATTTCTCATCTCCTTGTGCACGGGTTCACACTTCCAGCTACTTTACTAGCAATCTCCCTACTTGGAGAATCAGCACCTTTAACCTCCTGTTCCCTACAGGTTGCAATTTGTCCTGAGGATGAACGGGAAGAGGGGCAACCAATGAGAGACTAGATCTAGGTGTTGGGACAGGCACAGGTCACTCTATTTTCCCATCAGGAAGAAGAATTAACCATAGGCTCAGCCTGCCGCCCAGAAGCAGAATAGGGCCTGAGGCAATCCCGCGCTCTTATGGCCAGCTCCCAAAAAAGGGAGTTGAAAAATGGAGCCCAGGGACACTGCCATTCACAAACCCGCAGAGTTATAAATGATAACTCTCGTCCACAAATATATTGAGGGAAGGCAACGAAGAGGATTTGAAAGCAAGGCAGAATTGCAGGAAACAGGTTTCAGGAGGTAGATTCGAATCGCCTTTAAAGCACATGAAAAGTCGCAAAACGTCGACAATGATGCCCTTGGCCAAAAAGGGCGTATGCGTTTTTTCCTGAATATATTCAGGAAAAAACGCATACGCCCTTTTTGGCCAACCAAGCAACCTGGAAAGGCAAATCAGCGCTACAAAGAAGTCTCGCTTCCCATCGGTCAAAAGGGCCATGCTGCAGAAAGTGTCAAAACCAGAAATGCAGGACAGGCCATGGAGAAATGGCAGCCTTGCTACGCTGATGGGCGGGATGTAAATTGCCAACAGCCACTCTGGAGAAGTATACGGTGTGTCCTGAAACATCGAAAAAACACAGCTCAGGGAGCATAGGGCACGTCCACTCATGGGCGTATAAATTGGGAAAACTAAAAATCAGCAAGACACAGGCACCCCAAAGTTTAGGGCTGCTCTGTTGACAAGAACCTCCACTTCATGACACCTTAAATATCCCAGGAAAGAGAAAAATGGATAAAGAAGTTGTGGTCCTTATGTACAATGGAATATCACTCAGACATGAAATCAATGTCATAAGGCTAGTAGAAGCAAGATGAGTGGATTTAGGTACGACAATTCTAAGTGAAATAAGTCACACAGAAAAAGACACTTATCATAAGCTATCACTTATAGAGGGAATGTAAAAACCGCTACACTTGAACTGAATTACAAAACAGAACAGAGTCTCACGTTTAGAAAACACACTATGGCTGCTTAACGGGAAAGGTGAGGTGGGGTGATGCATAAAACAAGGTTTTCAAATTCGCTCAGATACCGTTCCATACACCCAATATGTAATAGACAAGACCTACTCCTTGCTCAGTGAACTGGACTCAACATCCCCTATTCACCGCACAAGAATATATCTGACTAGTAAGAATCTTAAAACCTATGTATTGATATCTGTCTGGAAGTGAGTCCAGTGGGTGTAAAGCCGCATAAACACAGCCGTGAAAAGCAGCTAAACCCCATTATAAAAATAAATTACTTTTAAAAACCCGTAAAACAAAGACAGTGAAAGAGAGGAATTCTTACATAATTCGTTCAGGGGCAGTGATGCAACCTGGATTGACCATATCTAGACCCACAGCTGGATGAGACATAAGTGTGGACACTCTTGGGGCTGAGAGGTTGGGTGAGGTTGGGTGAGCAAACGCACAACCTTTAAAGTAGTACTGCGTGGTACCCATCCCATGGGTCCCAAATCTCCAGGTTCAAGGGCATCTTCCTACATCGAAAACATGCATGAGAAACCCAGAAGAGGGTACACCATGTGATTTTGAAAGGTTTCTAAAACGGACCTCATTTCTCATCTCCTTGTGCACGGGTTCACACTTCCAGCTACTTTACTAGCAATCTCCCTACTTGGAGAATCAGCACCTTTAACCTCCTGTTCCCTACAGGTTGCAATTTGTCCTGAGGATGAACGGGAAGAGGGGCAACCAATGAGAGACTAGATCTAGGTGTTGGGACAGGCACAGGTCACTCTATTTTCCCATCAGGAAGAAGAATTAACCATAGGCTCAGCCTGCCGCCCAGAAGCAGAATAGGGCCTGAGGCAATCCCGCGCTCTTATGGCCAGCTCCCAAAAAAGGGAGTTGAAAAATGGAGCCCAGGGACACTGCCATTCACAAACCCGCAGAGTTATAAATGATAACTCTCGTCCACAAATATATTGAGGGAAGGCAACGAAGAGTATTTGAAAGCAAGGCAGAATTGCAGGAAACAGGTTTCAGGAGGTAGATTCGAATCGCCTTTAAAGCACATGAAAAGTCGCAAAACGTCGACAATGATGCCCTTGGCCAAAAAGGACGTATGCGTTTTTTCCTGAATATATTCAGGAAAAAACGCATACGCCCTTTTTGGCCAACCAAGCAACCTGAAAAGGCAAATCAGCGCTACAAAGTAGACTCGCTTCCCATCGGTCAAAAGGGCCATGCTGCAAAAAGTGTGAAAACCAGAAATGCAGGACAGGGCATGGAGAAATGGCAGCCTTGCTACGCTGATGGGCGGGATGTAAATTGCCAACAGCCACTCTGGAGAAGTGTACGGTGTGTCCTGAAACATCAAAAAAACACAGCTTAGGGAGCATAGGGCACGTCCACTCATGGTCGTATAAATTGGGAAAACTAAAAATCAGCAAGACACAGGCACCCCAATGATTAGGGCTGCTCTGTTGACAAGAACCTCCACTTCATGACACCTTAAATATCCCAGGAAAGAAAAAAATGGATAAAGAAGTTGTGGTCCTTATGTACAATGGAATATCAGTCAGACATGAAATAAATGTCATAAGGCTAGTAGAAGCAAGATGAGTGGATTTAGGAACGACGATTCTAAGTGAAATAAGTCACACAGAAAAAGACACTTATCATAAGCTATCACTTATAGAGGGAATGTAAAAACCGCTACACTTGAACTGAATTACAAAACAGAACAGAGTCACACGTTTAGAAAACACATTATGGCTGCTTAACGGGAAAGGTGAGGTGGGGTGTTGCATAAAACAAGGGTTTCAAATTCGCTCACATACCGTTCCATACACCCAATATGTAATAGACAAGACCTACTCCTTGCTCAGTGAACTGGACTCAACACCCCCTATTCACCGCACAAGAATATATCTGACTAGTAAGAATCTTAAAACCTATGTATTGATATCTCTCTGGAAGTGAGCCAAGTGGGTGTAAAGCCGCATAAACACAGCCGTGAAAAGCAGCTAAACCCCATTATAAAAATAAATTACTTTTAAAAACCCGTAAAACAAAGAAACTGAAAGAGAGGGAAATTCTTACATAATTCGTTCAGGGGCTGTGATGCAACCTGGATTGACCATATCTAGACCCACAGCTGGATGAGACATAAGGGTGGACACTCTTGGGGCTGAGAGGTTGGGTGAGGTTGGGTGAGCAAACGCACAACCTTTAAAGTAGTACTGCGTGGTACCCATCCCATGGGTCCCAAATCTCCAGGTTCAAGGGCATCTTCCTACATCGAAAACATGCATGAGAAACCCAGAAGAAGGTACACCATGTGATTTTGAAAGATTTCTAAAACGCACCTCATTTCTCATCTCCTTGTGCTCGGGTTCGCACTTCCAGCTACTTTACTAGCAATCTCCCTACTTGGAGAATCAGCACCTTTAAACTCCTGTTCCCTACAGGTTGCAATTTGTCCTGAGGATGAACGGGAAGAGGGGCAACCAATGAGAGACTAGATCTAGGTGTTGGGACAGGCACAGGTCACTCTATTTTCCCATCGGGAAGTAGAATTAACCACAGGCTCAGCCTGCTGCCCAGAAGCAGAATAGGGCCTGAGGCAAACCCGCGCTTTTGCGGCCAGCTCCCAAAAAAGCCAGTTGAAAAATGGAGCTCAGGGACACTGCAATTCACAAACCCGCAGATCTATAAATGATAACTCTCATCCACAAATATATTGAGGGAAGGCAACGAAGGGGATTTGAAAGCAAGGCAGAATTGCAGGAAACAGGTTTCAGGAGGTAGATTCGAATCGCCTTTAAAGCACATGAAAAGTCGCAAAACGTCGACAATGATGCCCTTGGCCAAAAAGGGCGTATGCGTATTTTCCTGAATATATTCAGGAAAATACGCATACGCCCTTTTTGGCCAACCAAGCAACCTGGAAAGGCAAATCAGCGCTACAAAGTAGTCTCGCTTCCCATCGGTCAAAAGGGCCATGCTGCAAAAAGTGTCAAAACCAGAAATGCAGGACAGGCCATGGAGAAATGGCAGCCTTGCTACGCTGATGGGCGGGATGTAAATTGCCAACAGCCACTCTGGAGAAGTGTACGGTGTGTCCTGAAACATCTAAAACACACAGCTTAGGGAGCATAGGGCACGTCCACTCATGGGCGTATAAATTGGGAAAACTAAAAATCAGCAAGACACAGGCACCCCAAAGTTTAGGGCTGCTCTGTTGACAAGAACCTCCACTTCATGACACCTTAAATATCCCAGGAAAGGGAAAAATGGATAAAGAAGTTGTGGTCCTTATGTACAAAGGAATATCACTCAGACATGAAATCAATGTCATAAGGCTCGAAGAAGCAAGATGAGTGGACTTAGGTACGACGATTCTAAGTGAAATAAGTCACACAGAAAAAGACACTTATCATAAGCTATCACTTATAGAGGGAATGTAAAAACCGCTACACTTGAACTGAATTACAAAACAGAACAGAGTCACACGTTTAGAAAACACACTATGGCTGCTTAACGGGAAAGGTGAGGTGGGGTGATGCATAAAACAAGGGTTTCAAATTGGCTCAGATACCGTTCCATACACCCAATATGTACTAGACAAGACCGACTCCTTGCTCAGTGAACTGGACTCAACACCCCCTTTTCACCGCACAAGAACATATGTGACTAGTAAGAATCTTAAAACCTATGTATTGATATCTGTCTGGAAGTGAGTCAAGTGGGTGTAAAGACGCATAAACACAGCCGTGAAAACCAGCTAAACCCCATTATAAAAATAAATTACTTTTAAAAACCCGTAAAACAAAGACAGTGAAAGAGAGAGAAATTCTTACAAAATTCGTCCAGGGGCTGTGATGCAACCTGGATTGACCATATCTAGACCCACAGCTGGATGAGACATAAGGGTAGACACACTTGGGGCTGATAGGTTGGGTGAGGTTGGGTGAGCAAACACAGACCCTTTAAAGTAATACTGCCTGGTACCCATCCCATGGGTCCCAAATCTCCAGGTTCAAGGTAATCTTCCTACATCGAAAACATGCATGAGAAACCCAGAAACACCGTGTGATTTTGAAAGGTTTCTAAAAGGCACCTCATTTCTCATCTCCTTGTGCTCGGGTTCGCCATTCCAGCTACTTTACTAGCAATCTCCCTACTTGGAGAATCAGCACCTTTAACCTCCTGTTCCCTACAGGTTGCAATTTGTCCTGAGGATGAACGGGAAGAGGGGCAACCAATGAGAGACTAGATCTAGGTGTTGGGACAGGCACAGGTCACTCTATTTTCCCATCAGGAAGAAGAATTAACCACAGGCTCAGCCTGCCGCCCAGAAGCAGAATAGGGCCTGAGGCAATCCCGCGCTCTTAAGGCCAGCTCCCAAAAAAGCGAGTTGAAAAATGGAGCCCAGGGACACTGCCATTCACAAACCCGCAGAGTTATAAATGATAACTCTCGTCCACAAATATATTGAGGGAAGGCAATGAAGGGGATTTGAAAGCAAGTCAGAATTGCAGGAAACAGGTTTCAGGAGGTAGATTTGAATCGCCTTTAAAGCACATGAAAAGTCGCAAAACGTCGAGAATGAGGCCCTTGGCCAAAAAGGGCGTATGCGTTTTTTCCTGAATATATTCAGGAAAAAACGCATACGCCCTTTTTGGCCAACCAAGCAACCTGGAAAGGCAAATCAGCGCTACAAAGAAGTCTCGCTTCCCATCGGTCAAAAGGGCCATGCTGCAGAAAGTGTCAAAACCAGAAATGCAGGACAGGCCATGGAGAAATGGCAGCCTTGCTACGCTGATGGGCGGGATGTAAATTGCCAACAGCCACTCTGGAGAAGTGTACGGTGTGTCCTGAAACATCTAAAACACACAGCTTAGGGAGCATAGGGCACGTCCACTCATGGGCGTATAAATTGGGAAAACTAAAAATCAGCAAGACACAGGCACCCCAAAGTTTAGGGCTGCTCTGTTGACAAGAACCTCCACTTCATGACACCTTAAATATCCCAGGAAAGGGAAAAATGGATAAAGAAGTTGTGGTCCTTATGTACAAAGGAATATCACTCAGACATGAAATCAATGTCATAAGGCTCGAAGAAGCAAGATGAGTGGACTTAGGTACGACGATTCTAAGTGAAATAAGTCACACAGAAAAAGACACTTATCATAAGCTATCACTTATAGAGGGAATGTAAAAACCGCTACACTTGAACTGAATTACAAAACAGAACAGAGTCACACGTTTAGAAAACACACTATGGCTGCTTAACGGGAAAGGTGAGGTGGGGTGATGCATAAAACAAGGGTTTCAAATTGGCTCAGATACCGTTCCATACACCCAATATGTACTAGACAAGACCGACTCCTTGCTCAGTGAACTGGACTCAACACCCCCTTTTCACCGCACAAGAACATATGTGACTAGTAAGAATCTTAAAACCTATGTATTGATATCTGTCTGGAAGTGAGTCAAGTGGGTGTAAAGACGCATAAACACAGCCGTGAAAACCAGCTAAACCCCATTATAAAAATAAATTACTTTTAAAAACCCGTAAAACAAAGACAGTGAAAGAGAGAGAAATTCTTACAAAATTCGTCCAGGGGCTGTGATGCAACCTGGATTGACCATATCTAGACCCACAGCTGGATGAGACATAAGGGTAGACACACTTGGGGCTGATAGGTTGGGTGAGGTTGGGTGAGCAAACACAGACCCTTTAAAGTAATACTGCCTGGTACCCATCCCATGGGTCCCAAATCTCCAGGTTCAAGGTAATCTTCCTACATCGAAAACATGCATGAGAAACCCAGAAACACCGTGTGATTTTGAAAGGTTTCTAAAAGGCACCTCATTTCTCATCTCCTTGTGCTCGGGTTCGCCATTCCAGCTACTTTACTAGCAATCTCCCTACTTGGAGAATCAGCACCTTTAACCTCCTGTTCCCTACAGGTTGCAATTTGTCCTGAGGATGAACGGGAAGAGGGGCAACCAATGAGAGACTAGATCTAGGTGTTGGGACAGGCACAGGTCACTCTATTTTCCCATCAGGAAGAAGAATTAACCACAGGCTCAGCCTGCCGCCCAGAAGCAGAATAGGGCCTGAGGCAATCCCGCGCTCTTAAGGCCAGCTCCCAAAAAAGCGAGTTGAAAAATGGAGCCCAGGGACACTGCCATTCACAAACCCGCAGAGTTATAAATGATAACTCTCGTCCACAAATATATTGAGGGAAGGCAATGAAGGGGATTTGAAAGCAAGTCAGAATTGCAGGAAACAGGTTTCAGGAGGTAGATTTGAATCGCCTTTAAAGCACATGAAAAGTCGCAAAACGTCGAGAATGAGGCCCTTGGCCAAAAAGGGCGTATGCGTTTTTTCCTGAATATATTCAGGAAAAAACGCATACGCCCTTTTTGGCCAACCAAGCAACCTGGAAAGGCAAATCAGCGCTACAAAGAAGTCTCGCTTCCCATCGGTCAAAAGGGCCATGCTGCAGAAAGTGTCAAAACCAGAAATGCAGGACAGGCCATGGAGAAATGGCAGCCTTGCTACGCTGATGGGCGGGATGTAAATTGCCAACAGCCACTCTGGAGAAGTATACGGTGTGTCCTGAAACATCGAAAAAACACAGCTCAGGGAGCATAGGGCACGTCCACTCATGGGCGTATAAATTGGGAAAACTAAAAATCAGCAAGACACAGGCACCCCAAAGTTTAGGGCTGCTCTGTTGACAAGAACCTCCACTTCATGACACCTTAAATATCCCAGGAAAGAGAAAAATGGATAAAGAAGTTGTGGTCCTTATGTACAATGGAATATCACTCAGACATGAAATCAATGTCATAAGGCTAGTAGAAGCAAGATGAGTGGATTTAGGTACGACGATTCTAAGTGAAATAAGTCACACAGAAAAAGACACTTATCATAAGCTATCACTTATAGAGGGAATGTAAAAACCGCTACACTTGAACTGAATTACAAAACAGAACAGAGTCTCACGTTTAGAAAACACACTATGGCTGCTTAACGGGAAAGGTGAGGTGGGGTGATGCATAAAACAAGGTTTTCAAATTCGCTCAGATACCGTTCCATACACCCAATATGTAATAGACAAGACCTACTCCTTGCTCAGTGAACTGGACTCAACACCCCCTATTCACCGCACAAGAATATATCTGACTAGTAAGAATCTTAAAACCTATGTATTGATATCTGTCTGGAAGTGAGTCCAGTGGGTGTAAAGCCGCATAAACACAGCCGTGAAAAGCAGCTAAACCCCATTTTAAAAATAAATTACTTTTAAAAACCCGTAAAACAAAGACAGTGAAAGAGAGGAATTCTTACATAATTCGTTCAGGGGCAGTGATGCAACCTGGATTGACCATATCTAGACCCACAGCTGGATGAGACATAAGTGTGGACACTCTTGGGGCTGAGAGGTTGGGTGAGGTTGGTTGAGCAAACGCACAACCTTTAAAGTAGTACTGCGTGGTACCCATCCCATGGGTCCCAAATCTCCAGGTTCAAGGGCATCTTCCTACATCGAAAACATGCATGAGAAACCCAGAAGAGGGTACACCAGGTGATTTTGAAAGGTTTCTAAAACGCACCTCATTTCTCATCTCCTTGTGCACGGGTTCACACTTCCAGCTACTTTACTAGCAATCTCCCTACTTGGAGAATCAGCACCTTTAACCTCCTGTTCCCTACAGGTTGCAATTTGTCCTGAGGATGAACGGGAAGAGGGGCAACCAATGAGAGACTAGATCTAGGTGTTGGGACAGGCACAGGTCACTCTATTTTCCCATCAGGAAGAAGAATTAACCATAGGCTCAGCCTGCCGCCCAGAAGCAGAATAGGGCCTGAGGCAATCCCGCGCTCTTATGGCCAGCTCCCAAAAAAGGGAGTTGAAAAATGGAGCCCAGGGACACTGCCATTCACAAACCCGCAGAGTTATAAATGATAACTCTCGTCCACAAATATATTGAGGGAAGGCAACGAAGAGGATTTGAAAGCAAGGCAGAATTGCAGGAAACAGGTTTCAGGAGGTAGATTCGAATCGCCTTTAAAGCACATGAAAAGTCGCAAAACGTCGACAATGATGCCCTTGGCCAAAAAGGGCGTATGCGTTTTTTCCTGAATATATTCAGGAAAAAACGCATACGCCCTTTTTGGCCAACCAAGCAACCTGGAAAGTCAGATCAGCGTTAAAAATTAGTCTTGCTTCCCATCGATCAAAAGGGCCATGCTGCAAAAAGTGTCAAAACCAGAAATGCAGGACAGGCCATGGAGAAATGGCAGCCTTGCTACGCTGATGGGCGGGATGTAAATTGCCAACAGCCACTCTGGAGAAGTGTACGGTGTCTCCTGAAACATCTAAAACACACAGCTTTGGGAGCATAGGGCACGTCCACTCATGGGCGTATAAATTGGGAAAACTAAAAATCAGCAAGACACAGGCACCCCAAAGTTTAGGGCTGCTCTGTTGACAAGAACCTCCACTTCATGACACCTTAAATATCCCAGGAAAGAGAAAAATGGATAAAGAAGTTGTGGTCCTTATGTACAATGGAATATCACTCAGACATGAAATCAATGTCATAAGGCTAGAAGAAGCAAGATGAGTGGACTTAGGTACGACGATTCTAAGTGAAATAAGTCACACAGAAAAAGACACTTATCATAAGCTATCACTTATAGAGGGAATGTAAAAACCGCTACACTTGAACTGAATTACAAAACAGAACAGAGTCACACGTTTAGAAAACACACTATGGCTGCTTAACGGGAAAGGTGAGGTGGGGTGATGCATAAAACAAGGGTTTCAAATTGGCTCAGATACCATTCCATACACCCAATATGTAATAGAAAAGACCGACTCCTTGCTCAGTGAACTGGACTCAACACCCCCTATTCACCGCACAAGAATATATGTGACTAGTAAGAATCTTAAAACCTATGTATTGATATCTGTCTGGAAGTGAGTCAAGTGGGTGTAAAGCCGCATAAACACAGCCGTGAAAAGCAGCTAAACCCCATTATAAAAATAAATCACTTTTAAAAACCCGTAAAACAAAGACAGTGAAAGAGAGAGAAATGCTTACAAAATTCGTTCAGGGGATGTGATGCAACCTGGATTGACCATATCTAGACCCACAACTGGATGAGACATAAGGGTAGACACACTTGGGGCTGAGAGGTTGGGTGAGGTTGGGTGAGCAAACACAGACCCTTTAAAGTAATACTGCGTGGTACGCATCCCATGGGTCCCAAATCTCCAGGTTCAAGGGCATATTCCTACATCGAAAACATGCATGAGAAACCCGGAAACACCGAGTGATTTTGAAAGGTTTCTAAAACGCACCTCATTTCTCATCTCCTTGTGCTCGGGTTCGCCATTCCAGCTACTTTACTAGCAATCTCCCTACTTGGAGAATCAGCACCTTTAACCTCCTGTTCCCTACAGGTTGCAATTTGTCCTGAGGATGAACGGAAGAGGGGCAACCAATGAGAGACTAGATCTAGGTGTTGGGACAGGCACAGGTCACTCTATTTTCCCATCAGGAAGAAGAATTAACCACAGGCTCAGCCTGCCGCCCAGAAGCAGAATAGGGCCTGAGGCAATCCGGCGCTCTTACGGCCAGCTCCCAAAAAAGGGATTTGAAAAATGGAGCCCAGGGACACTGCCATTCACAAACCCGCAGAGTTATAAATGATAACTCTCCTCCACAAATATATTGAGGAAAGGCAACGAAGAGGATTTGAAAGCAAGGCAGAATTGCAGGAAACAGGTTTCAGGAGGTAGATTTGAATCGCCTTTAAAGCACATGAAAATTCGCAAAACGTTGACAATGATGCCCTTGGCCAAAAAGGGCATATGCGTTTTTTCCTGAATATATTCAGGAAAAAACGCATACGCCCTTTTTGGCCAAGCAAGCATCCTGGAAAGGCAAATCAGCACTACAAAGTAGTCTCGCTTCCCATCGGTCAAAAGGGCCATGCTGCAAAAAGTGTCAAAACCAGAAATGCAGGACAGGCCATGGAGAAATGGCAGCCTTGCTACGCTGATGGGCGGGATGTAAATTGCCAACAGCCACTCTGGAGAAGTGTACGGTGTGTCCTGAAACATCTAAAACACACAGCTTTGGGAGCATAGGGCACGTCCACTCATGGGCGTATAAATTGGGAAAACTAAAAATCAGCAAGACACAGGCACCCCAAAGTTTAGGGTTGCTCTGTTGACAAGAACCTCCACTTCATGACACCTTAAATATCCCAGGAAAGAGAAAAATGGATAAATAATTTGTGGTCCTTATGTACAATGGAATATCACTCAGACATGAAATCAATGTCATAAGGCTAGAAGAAGCAAGATGAGTGGACTTAGGTACGATGATTCTAAGTGAAATAAGTCACACAGAAAAAGACACTTATCATAAGCTATCACTTATAGAGGGAATGTAAAAACCGCTACACTTGAACTGAATTACAAAACAGAACAGAGTCACACGTTTAGAAAACACACTATGGCTGCTTAACGGGAAAGGTGAGGTGGGGTGATGCATAAAACAAGGGTTTCAAATTCGCTCAGATACCGTTCCATACACCCAATATGTAATAGAAAAACCGACTCCTTGCTCAGTGAACTGGACTCAACACCCCCTATTCACCGCACAAGAATATATGTGACTAGTAAGAATCTTAAAACCTATGTATTGATATCTGTCTGGAAGTGAGTCAAGTGGGTGTAAAGCCGCATAAACACAGCCGTGAAAACCAGCTAAACACCATTATAAAAATAAATTACTTTTAAAAACCCGTAAAACAAAGACAGTGAAAGAGAGAGAAATTCTTCCAAAATTCGGTCAGGGGCTATGATGCAACCTGGATTGACCATATCTAGACACACAGCTGGATGAGACATAAGGGTGGACACTCTTGGGGCTGAGAGTTAGGGTGAGGTTGGGTGAGCAAACGCACAACCTTTAAAGTAATACTGCGTGGTACGCATCCCATGGGTCCCAAATCTCCAGGTTCAAGGGCATCTTCCTACATCGAAAACATACATGAGAAACCCAGAAGATGGTACACCGTGTGATTTTGAAAGGTTTCTAAAACGCACCTCATTTCTCATCTCCTTGTGCTCGGGTTCGCCATTCCAGCTACTTTACTAGCAATCTCCCTACGTGGAGAATCAGCACCTTTAACCTCCTGTTCCCTAAAGGTTGCAATTTGTCCTGAGGATGAACGGGAAGAGGGGCAACAAATGAGAGTCTAGATCTAGGTGTTTGGACAGGCACAGGTCACTCTATTTTCCCATCAGGAAGAAGAATTAACCACAGGCTCAGCCTGCCGCAGGGAACCAGAATAGGGCCTGAGGCAATCCCGTGCATTTGCGGCCAGCTCCCAAAAAAGACAGTTGGAAAATGGAGCTCAGGGGCACTGCCATGCACAAACCTGCTGAGTTATAAATGATTACTCCAGTCCACAAATATATTGAGGGAAGGCAACGAAGAGGATTTGAAAGCAAGGCAGAATTGCAGGAAACAGGTTTCAGGAGGTATTTTCGAATCGCCTTTAAAACACATGAAAAGTGGCAAAACGTCGACAATGATGCCCTTGGCCAAAAAGGGCGTATGCGTTTTTTCCTGAATATATTCAGGAAAAAACGCATACGCCCTTTTTGGCCAACCAAGCAACCTGGAAAGGCAAATCAGCGCTACAAAGAAGTCTCGCTTCCCATCGGTCAAAAGGGCCATGCTGCAGAAAGTGTCAAAACCAGAAATGCAGGACAGGCCATGGAGAAATGGCAGCCTTGCTACGCTGATGGGCGGGATGTACATTGCCAACAGCCACTCTGGAGAAGTGTACGGTGTGTCCTGAAACATCGAAAAAACACAGCTTAGGGAGCATAGGGCACGTCCACTCATGGGCGTATAAATTGGGAAAACTAAAAATCAGCAAGACACAGGCACCCCAAAGTTTAGGGCTGCTCTGTTGACAAGAACCTCCACTTCATGACACCTTAAATATCCCAGGAAAGGGAAAAATGGATAAAGAAGTTGTGGTCCTTATGTACAATGGAATATCACTCAGACATGAAATCAATGTCATAAGGCTAGTAGAAGCAAGATGAGTGGATTTAGGTACGACGATTCTAAGTGAAATAAGTCACACAGAAAAAGACACTTATCATAAGCTATCACTTATAGAGGGAATGTAAAAACCGCTACACTTGAACTGAATTACAAAACAGAACAGAGTCTCACGTTTAGAAAACACACTATGGCTGCTTAACGGGAAAGGTGAGGTGGGGTGATGCATAAAACAAGGGTTTCAAATTCGCTCAGATACCGTTCCATACACCCAATATGTAATAGACAAGACCTACTCCTTGCTCAGTGAACTGGACTCAACACCCCCTATTCACCGCACAAGAATATATGTGACTAGTAAGAATCTTAAAACCTATATTGATATCTGTCTGGAAGTGAGTCAAGTGGGTGTAAAGCCGCATAAACACAGCCGTGAAAACCAGCTAAACCCCATTATAAAAATAAATTACTTTTAAAAACCCGTAAAACAAAGACAGTGAAAGAGAGAGAAATTCTTACAAAATTCGTTCAGGGGCTGTGATGCAACCTGGATTGACCATATCTAGACCCACAGCTGGATGAGACATAAGGGTGGACACTCTTGGGGCTGATAGGTTGGGTGAGGTTGGGTGAGCAAACACAGACCCTTTAAAGTAATACTGCCTGGTACCCATCCCATGGGTCCCAAATCTCCAGGTTCAAGGTAATCTTCCTACATCGAAAACATGCATGAGAAACCCAGAAACACCGTGTGATTTTGAAAGGTTTCTAAAACGCACCTCATTTCTCATCTCCTTGTGCTCGGGTTCGCCATTCCAGCTACTTTACTAGCAATCTCCCTACTTGGAGAATTAGCAACTTTAACCTCCTGTTCTTTACAGGTTGCAATTTGTCCTGAGGATGAACGGAAGAGGGTCAAGCAATGAGAGACTAGATCTAGGTGTTGGGACAGGCACAGGTCACTCTATTTTCCCATCAGGAAGAAGAATTAACCACAGGCTCAGCCTGCCGCCCAGAAGCAGAATAGGGCCTGAGGCAATCCCGCGCTCCTGCGGCCAGCTCCCAAAAAAGCGAGTTGAAAAATGGAGCCCAGGGACACTGCCATTCACAAACCCGCAGAGTTATAAATGATAACTCTCGTCCACAAATATATTGAGGGAAGGCAACGAAGAGGATTTGAAAGCAAGGCAGAATTGCAGGAAACAGATTTCAGGAGGTAGATACGAATCGCCTTTAAAGCACATGAAAAGCGGCAAAACGTGGACAATGATGCCCTTGGCCAAAAAGGGCGTATGCGTTTTTTCCTGAATATATTCAGGAAAAAACGCATACGCCCTTTTTGGCCAACCAAGCAACCTGGAAAGGCAAATCAGCGCTACAAAGAAGTCTCGCTTCCCATCGGTGAAAAGGGCCATGCTGCAAAAAGTGTCAAAACCATTAATGCAGGACAGGCCATGGAGAAATGGCAGCCTTGCTACACTGATGGGCGGGATGTAAATTGCCAACAGCCACTCTGGAGAAGTGTACGTTGTGTCCTGAAACATCGAAAAGAAACAGCTTAGGGAGCATAGGGCACGTCCACTCATGGGCGTATAAATTGGAAAAACTAAAAATCAGCAAGACACAGGCACCGGAAAGTTTAGGGCTGCTCTGTTGACAAGAACCTCCACTTCATGACACCTTAAATATCCCAGGAAAGAGAAAAATGGATAAAGAAGTTGTGGTCCTTATGTACAATGGAATATCACTCAGACATGAAATCAATGTCATAAGGCTAGTAGAAGCAAGATGAGTGGAGTTAGGTACGACGATTCTAAGTGAAATAAGTCACACAGAAAAAGACACTTATCATAAGCTATCACTTATAGAGGGAATGTAAAAACCGCTACACTTGAACTGAAATACAAAACAGAGCAGAGTCACACGTTTAGAAAACGCACTATATCTGCTTAACAGGAAAGGTGAAGTGGGGTGATGCATAAAACAAGGGTTTCAAATTCGCTCAGATACCGTTCCATACACCCAATATGTAATAGACAAGACCTACTCCTTGCTCAGTGAACTGGACTCAACACCCCCTATTCCCCGCACAAGAATATATGTGACTAGTAAGAATCTTAAAACCTATGTATTGATATCTGTCTGGAAGTGAGTCAAGTGGGTGTAAAGCCGCATAAACACAGCCATGAAAAGCAGCTAAACCCCATTATAAAAATAAATTACTTTTAAAAACCCGTAAAACAAAGACAGTGAAAGAGAGAGAAATTCTTACAAAATTCGTTCAGAGGCTGTGATGCAACCTGGATTGACCATATCTAGACCCACAGCTGGATGAGACATAAGGGTGGACACTCTTGGGGCTGAGAGGTTGGGTGAGGTTGGGTGAGCAAACGCAGACCCTTTAAAGTAATACTGCGTGGTACCCATCCCATGGGAACCAAATCTCCTGGTTCAAGGGCATCTTCCTACATCGAAAACATGCATGAGAAACCCAGAAGATGGTACACCGTGTGATTTTGAAAGGTTTCTAAAACGCACCTCATTTCTCATCTCCTTGTGCTCGGTTTCGCCATTCCAGCTACTTTACTAGCAATCTCCCTACTTGGAGAATCAGCACCTTTAACCTCCTGTTCCCTACAGGTTGCAATTTGTCCTGAGGATGAACGGGAAGAGGGGCAACCAATGAGAGACTAGATCTAGGTGTTGGGACAGGCACAGGTCACTCTATTTTCCCAACAGGAAGAAGAATTAACCACAGGCTCAGCCTGCCGCCCAGAAGCAGAATAGGGCCTGAGGCAATCCCGCGCTTTTGCGGCCAGCTCCCAAAAAAGACAGTTGAAAAATGGAGCTCAGGGAAAATGCAATTCACAAACCCGCAGAGTTATAAATGATAACTCTCATCCACAGATATATTGAGGGAAGGCAACGAAGAGGATTTGAAAGCAAGGCAGAATTGCAGGAAACAGATTTCAGGAGGTAGATACGAATCGCCTTTAAAGCACATGAAAAGCGGCAAAACGTCGACAATGATGCCCTTGGCCAAAAAGAGCGTATGCGTTTTTTCCTGAATATATTCAGGAAAAAACGCATACGCCCTTTTTGGCCAACCAAGCAACCTGGAAAGGCAAGTCAGCGCTACAAAGAAGTCTCGCTTCCCATCTGTCAAAAGGGCCATGCTGCAAAAAGTGTCAAAACCAGAAATGCAGGACAGGCCATGGAGAAATGGCAGCCTTGCTACACTGATGGGCGGGATGTAAATTGCCAACAGCCACTCTGGAGAAGTGTACGTTGTGTCCTGAAACATCGAAAAAAAACAGCTTAGGGAGCATAGGGCACGTCCACTCATGGGCATATAAATTGGAAAAACTAAAAATCAGCAAGACAAAGGCACCGGAAAGTTTAGGGCTGCTCTGTTGACAAGAACCTCCACTTCATGACACCTTAAATATCCCAGGAAAGAGAAAAATGGATAAAGAAGTTGTGGTCCTTATGTACAATGGAATATCACTCAGACATGAAATCAATGTCATAAGGCTAGTAGAAGCAAGATGAGTGGACTTAGGTACGACGATTCTAAGTGAAATAAGTCACACAGAAAAAGACACTTATCATAAGCTATCACTTATACAGGGAATGTAAAAACCGCTACACTTGAACTGAATTACAAAACAGAACAGAGTCACACGTTTAGAAAACACACTATAGCTGCTTAACAGGAAAGGTGAGGTGGGGTGATGCATAAAACAAGGGTTTCAAATTCGCTCAGATACCGTTCCATACACCCAATATGTAATAGACAAGACCTACTCCTTGCTCAGTGAACTGGACTCAACACCCCCTATTCCCCGCACAAGAATATATGTGACTAGTAAGAATCTTAAAACCTATGTATTGATATCTGTGTGGAAGTGAGTCAAGTGGGTGTAAAGCCGCATAAACACAGCCATGAAAGGCAGCTAAACCCCATTATAAAAATAAATTACTTTTAAAAACCCGTAAAACAAAGACAGTGAAAGAGAGAGAAATTCTTACAAAATTCGTTCAGAGGCTGTGATGCAACCTGGATTGACCATATCTAGACCCACTCCTGGATGAGACATAAGGGTGGACACTCTTGGGGCTGAGAGGTTGGGTGAGGTTGGGTGAGCAAACGCAGACCCTTTAAAGTAATACTGCGTGGTACCCATCCCATGGGTCCCAAATCTCCAGGTTCAAGAGCACCTTCCTACATCGAAAACATGCATGAGAAACCCAGAAGCTGGTACACCGTGTGATTTTGAAAGGTTTCTAAAACGCACATCATTTCTCATCTCCTTGTGCTCGATTTCGCCATTCCAGCTACTTTACTAGCAATCTCCCTACTTGGAGAATCAGCACCTTTAACCTCCTGTTCCCTACAGGTTGCAATTTGTCCTGAGGATGAACGGGAAGAGGGGCAACCAATGAGAGACTAGATCTAGGTGTTGGGACAGGCACAGGTCACTCTATTTTCCCAACAGGAAGAAGAATTAACCACAGGCTCAGCCTGCCGCCCAGAAGCAGAATAGGGCCTGAGGCAATCCCGCGCTTTTGCGGCCAGCTCCCAAAAAAGACAGTTGAAAAATGGAGCTCAGGGAAACTGCAATTCAAAAACCTCAGAGTTATAAATGATAACTGTCATTCACAGATATATTGAGGGAAGGCAACGAAGAGGATTTGAAAGCAAGGCAGAATTGCAGGAAACAGATTTCAGGAGGTAGATACGAATCGCCTTTAAAGCACATGAAAAGCGGCAAAACGTCGACAATGATGCCCTTGGCCAAAAAGGGCGTATGCGTTTTTTCCTGAATATATTCAGGAAAAAACGCATACGCCCTTTTTGGCCAACCAAGCAACCTGGAAAGGCAAATCAGCGCTACAAAGAAGTCTCGCTTCCCATCGGTCAAAAGGGCCATGCTGCAAAAAGTGTCAAAACCAGAAATGCAGGACAGGCCATGGAGAAATGGCAGCCTTGCTACACTGATGGGCGGGATGTAAATTGCCAACAGCCACTCTGGAGAAGTGTACGTTGTGTCCTGAAATATCGAAAAAAAAACAGCTTAGGGAGCATAGGGCACGTCCACTCATGGGCGTATAAATTGGAAAAACTAAAAATCAGCAAGACACAGGCACCGGAAAGTTTAGGGCTGCTCTGTTGACAAGAACCTCCACTTCATGACACCTTAAATATCCCAGGAAAGAGAAAAATGGATAAAGAAGTTGTGGTCCTTATGTACAATGGAATATCACTCAGACATGAAATCAATGTTATAAGGCTAGTAGAAGCAAGATGAGTGGAGTTAGGTACGACGATTCTAAGTGAAATAAGTCACACAGAAAAAGACACTTATCATAAGCTATCACTTATAGAGGGAATGTAAAAACCGCTACACTTGAACTGAATTACAAAACAGAACAGAGTCACACTTTTAGAAAACACACTATGGCTGCTTAACGTGGAAGGTGAGGTGGGGTGATGCATAAAACAAGGGTTTCAAATTCGCTCAGATACCGTTCCATACACCCAATATGCAATAGACAAGACCTACTCCTTGCTCAGTGAACTGTACTCAACACCCCCTATTCCCCGCACAAGAATATATGTGACTAGTAAGAATCTTAAAACCTATGTATTGATATCTGTCTGGAAGTGAGTCAAGTGGGTGTAAAGCCGCATAAACACAGCCATGAAAAGCAGCTAAACCCCATTATAAAAATGAATTACTTTTAAAAACCCGTAAAAAAAGATAGTGAAAGAGAGAGAAATTCTTACAAAATTCGTTCAGAGGCTGTGATGCAACCTGGATTGACCATATCTAGACCCACAGCTGGATGAGACATAAGGGTGGACACTCTTGGGGCTGAGAGGTTGGGTGAGGTTGGGTGAGCAAACGCAGACCCTTTAAAGTAATACTGCGTGGTACCCATCCCATGGGTCCCAAATCTCCAGGTTCAAGGGCATCTTCCTACATCGAAAACATGCATGAGAAACCCAGAAGATGGTACACCGTGTGATTTTGAAAGGTTTCTAAAACGCACCTCATTTCTCATCTCCTTGAGCTCGGTTTCGCCATTCCAGCTACTTTACTAGCAATCTCCCTACTTGGAGAATCAGCACCTTTAACCTCCTGTTCCCTACAGGTTGCAATTTGTCCTGAGGATGAACGGGAAGAGGGGCAACCAATGAGAGACTAGATCTAGGTGTTGGGACAGGCACAGGTCACTCTATTTTCCCAACAGGAAGAAGAATTAACCACTGGCTCAGCCTGCCGCCCGGAACCAGAATAGGGCCTGAGGCAATCCCGCGCTTTTGCGGCCAGCTCCCAAAAAAGACAGTTGAAAAATGGACCTCAGGGAAACTGCAATTCACAAACCCGCAGAGTTATAAATGATAACTCTCATCCACAGATATATTGAGGGAAGGCAACGAAGAGGATTTGAAAGCAAGGCAGAATTGCAGGAAACAGATTTCAGGAGGTAGATACGAATCGCCTTTAAAGCACATGAAAAGCGGCAAAACGTCGACAATGATGCCCTTGGCCAAAAAGGGCGTATGCGTTTTTTCCTGAATATATTCAGGAAAAAACGCATACGCCCTTTTTGGCCAACCAAGCAACCTGGAAAGGCAAATCAGCGCTACAAAGAAGTCTCGCTTCCCTTCGGACAAAAGGGCCATGCTGCAAAAAGTGTCAAAACCAGAAATGCAGGACAGGCCATGGAGAAATGGCAGCCTTGCTACACTGATGGGCGGGATGTAAATTGCCAACAGCCACTCTGGAGAAGTATACGTTGTGTCCTGAAACATCGAAAAAAAACAGCTTAGGGAGCATAGGGCACGTCCACTCATGGGCGTATAAATTGGAAAAACTAAAAATCAGCAAGACACAGGCACCCGAAAGTTTAGGGCTGCTCTGTTGACAAGAACCTCCACTTCATGACACCTTAAATATCCCAGGAAAGAGAAAAATGGATAAAGAAGTTGTGGTCCTTATGTACAATGGAATATCACTCAGACATGAAATCAATGTCATAAGGCTAGTAGAAGCAAGATGAGTGGAGTTAGGTACGACGATTCTAAGTGAAATAAGTCACACAGAAAAAGACACTTATCATAAGCTATCACTTATAGAGGGAATGTAAAAACCGCTACACTTGAACTGAATTACAAAACAGAACAGAGTCACACGTTTAGAAAACACACTATAGCTGCTTAACAGGAAAGGTGAGGTGGGGTGATGCATAAAACAAGGGTTTCAAATTGGCTCAGATACCGTTCCATACACCCAATATGTAATAGACAAGACCTACTCCTTGCTCAGTGAACTGGACTCAACACCCCCTATTCCCCGCACAAGAATATATGTGACTAGTAAGAATCTTAAAACCTATGTATTGATATCTGTCTGGAAGTGAGTCAAGTGGGTGTAAAGCCGCATAAACACAGCCATGAAAGGCAGCTAAACCCCATTATAAAAATAAATTACTTTTAAAAACCCGTAAAACAAAGACAGTGAAAGAGAGAGAAATTCTTACAAAATTCGTTCAGAGGCTGTGATGCAACCTGGATTGACCATATCTAGACCCACACCTGGATGAGACATAAGGGTGGACACTCTTGGGGCTGAGAGGTTGGGTGAGGTTGGGTGA
The DNA here is from genome assembly GCF_028021215.1 of Eschrichtius robustus. Lineage (NCBI taxonomy): Eukaryota > Metazoa > Chordata > Mammalia > Artiodactyla > Eschrichtiidae > Eschrichtius > Eschrichtius robustus. The sequence goes on from NW_027175324.1 coordinate 146,212, forward strand.
GAAAACGCAGACCCTTTAAAGTAATACTGCGTGGTACCCATCCCATGGGTCCCAAATCTCCAGGTTCAAGGGCATCTTCCTACATCGAAAACATGCATGAGAAACCCAGAAGATGGTACACCGTGTGATTTTGAAAGGTTTCTAAAACGCACCTCATTTCTCATCTCCTTGTGCTCGGTTTCGCCATTCCAGCTACTTTACTAGCAATCTCCCTACTTGGAGAATCAGCACCTTTAACCTCCTGTTCCCTAGAGGTTGCAATTTGTCCTGAGGATGAACGGGAAGAGGGGCAACCAATGAGAGACTAGATCTAGGTGTTGGGACAGGCACAGGTCACTCTATTTTCCCAACAGGAAGAAGAATTAACCACAGGCTCAGCCTGCCGCCCAGAAGCAGAATAGGGCCTGAGGCAATCCCGCGCTTTTGTGGCCAGCTCCCAAAAAAGACAGTTGAAAAATGGAGTTCAGGGAAACTGCAATTCACAAACCCGCAGAGTTATAAATGATAACTGTCATCCACAGATATATTGAGGGAAGGCAACGAAGAGGATTTGAAAGCAAGGCAGAATTGCAGGAAACAGATTTCAGGAGGTAGATACGAATCGCTTTAAAGCACATGAAAAGCGGCAAAACGTCGACAATGATGCCCTTGGCCAAAAAGGGCGTATGCGTTTTTTCCTGAATATATTCAGGAAAAAACGCATACGCCCTTTTTGGCCAACCAAGCAACCTGGAAAGGCAAATCAGCACTACAAAGAAGTCTCGCTTCCCATCGGTCAAAAGGGCGATGCTGCAAAAAGTGTCAAAACCAGAAATGCAGGACAGGCCATGGAGAAATGGCAGCCTTGCTACACTGATGGGCGGGATGTAAATTGCCAACACCCACTCTGGAGAAGTGTACGTTGTGTTCTGAAACATCGAAAAAAAACAGCTTAGGGAGCATAGGGCACGTCCACTCATGGGCGTATAAATTGGAAAAACTAAAAATCAGCAAGACACAGGCACCGGAAAGTTTAGGGCTGCTCTGTTGACAAGAACCTCCACTTCATGACACCTTAAATATCCCAGGAAAGAGAAAAATGGATAAAGAAGTTGTGGTCCTTATGTACAATGGAATATCACTCAGACATGAAATCAATGTCATAAGGCTAGTAGAAGCAAGATGAGTGGAGTTAGGTACGACGATTCTAAGTGAAATAAGTCACACAGAAAAAGACACTTATCATAAGCTATCACTTATAGCGGGAATGTAAAAACCGCTACACTTGAACTGAATTACAAAACAGAACAGAGTCACACGTTTAGAAAACACACTATAGCTGCTTAACAGGAAAGGTGAGGTGGGGTGATGCATAACACAAGGGTTTCAAATTCGCTCACATACCGTTCCATACACCCAATATGTAATAGACAAGACCTACTCCTTGCTCAGTGAACTGGACTCAACACCCCCTATTCCCCGCACAAGAATATATGTGACTAGTAAGAATCTTAAAACCTATGTATTGATATCTGTCTAGAAGTGAGTCAAGTGGGTGTAAAGCCGCATAAACACAGCCATGAAAGGCAGCTAAACCCCATTATAAAAATAAATTACTTTTAGAAACCCGTAAAACAAAGACAGTGAAAGAGAGAGAAATTCTTACAAAATTCGTTCAGAGGCTGTGATGCAACCTGGATTGACCATATCTAGACCCACACCTGGATGAGACATAAGGGTGGACACTCTTGGGGCTGAGAGGTTGGGTGAGGTTGGGTGAGAAAACGCAGACCCTTTAAAGTAATACTGCGTGGTACCCATCCCATGGGTCCCAAATCTCCAGGTTCAACGGCATCTTCCTACATCGAAAACATGCATGAGAAACCCAGAAGATGGTACACCGTGTGATTTTGAAAGGTTTCTAAAACGCACCTCATTTCTCATCTCCTTGTGCTCGGTTTCGCCATTCCAGCTACTTTACTAGCAATCTCCCTACTTGGAGAATCAGCACCTTTAACCTCCTGTTCCCTACAGGTTGCAATTTGTCCTGAGGACGAACGGGAAGAGGGGCAACCAATGAGAGACTAGATCTAGGTGTTGGGACAGGCACAGGTCACTCTATTTTCCCAACAGGAAGAAGAATTAACCACAGGCTCAGCCTGCCGCCCAGAAGCAGAATAGGGCCTGAGGCAATCCCGCGCTTTTGCGGCCAGCTCCCAAAAAAGACAGTTGAAAAATGGACCTCAGGGAAACTGCAATTCACAAACCCGCAGAGTTATAAATGATAACTCTCATCCACAGATATATTGAGGGAAGGCAACGAAGAGGATTTGAAAGCAAGGCAGAATTGCAGGAAACAGATTTCAGGAGGTAGATACGAATCGCCTTTAAAGCCCATGAAAAGCGGCAAAACGTTGACAATGATGCCCTTGGCCAAAAAGGGCGTATGCGTTTTTTCCTGAATATATTCAGGAAAAAACACATACGCCCTTTTTGGCCAACCAAGCAACCTGGAAAGGCAAATCAGCGCTACAAAGAAGTCTCGCTTCCCATCGGTGAAAAGGGCCATGCTGCAAAAAGTGTCAAAACCAGAAATGCAGGACAGGCCATGGAGAAATGGCAGCCTTGCTACACTGATGGGCGGGATGTAAATTGCCAACAGCCACTCTGGAGAAGTGTACGTTGTGTCCTGAAACATCGAAAAAAAACAGCTTAGGGAGCATAGGGCACGTCCACTCATGGGCGTATAAATTGGAAAAACTAAAAATCAGCAAGACACAGGCACCGGAAAGTTTAGGGCTGCTCTGTTGACAAGAACCTCCACTTCATGACACCTTAAATATCCCAGGAAAGAGAAAAATGGATAAAGAAGTTGTGGTCCTTATGTACAATGGAATATCACTCAGACATGAAATCAATGTCATAAGGCTAGTAGAAGCAAGATGAGTGGAGTTAGGTACGACGATTCTAAGTGAAATAAGTCACACAGAAAAAGACACTTATCATAAGCTATCACTTATAGAGGGAATGTAAAAACCGCTACACTTGAACTGAATTACAAAACAGAACAGAGTCACACGTTTAGAAAACACACTATGGCTGCTTAACGGGAATGGTGAGGTGGGGTGATGCATAAAACAAGGGTTTCAAATTCGCTCAGATACCGTTCCATACACCCAATATGTAATAGACAAGACCTACTCCTTGCTCAGTGAACTGGACTCAACACCCCCTATTCACCACACAAGAATATATGTGACTAGTAAGAATCTTAAAACCTATGTATTGATATCTCTCTGGAAGTGAGTCAAGTGGGTGTAAAGCCACATAAACACAGCCATGAAAAGCAGCTAAACCCCATTATAAAAATAAATTACTTTTAAAAACCCATAAAACAAAGACAGTGAAAGAGAGAGAAATTCTTACAAAATTCGTTCAGAGGCTGTGATGCAACCTGGATTGACCATATCAAGACCCACAGCTGGATGAGACATAAGGGTGGACACTCTTGGGGCTGAGAGGTTGGGTGTGGTTGGGTGAGCAAACGCAGACCCTTTAAAGTAATACTGCATGGTACCCATCCCATGGGTCCCAAATCTCCAGGTTCAAGGGCATCTTCCTACATCGAAAACATGCATGAGAAACCCAGAAGATGGTACACCGTGTGATTTTGAAAGGTTTCTAAAACGCACCTCATTTCTCATCTCCTTGTGCTCGGTTTCGCCATTCCAGCTACTTTACTAGCAATCTCCCTACTTGGAGAATCAGCACCTTTAACCTCCTGTTCCCTACAGGTTGCAATTTGTCCTGAGGACGAACGGGAAGAGGGGCAACCAATGAGAGACTAGATCTAGGTGTTGGGACAGGCACAGGTCACTCTATTTTCCCAACAGGAAGAAGAATTAACCACAGGCTCAGCCTGCCGCCCAGAAGCAGAATAGGGCCTGAGGCAATCCCGTGCTTTTGCGGCCAGCTCCCAAAAAAGACAGTTGAAAAATGGACCTCAGGGAAACTGCAATTCACAAACCCGCAGAGTTATAAATGATAACTCTCTTCCACAGATATATTGAGGGAAGGCAACGAAGAGGATTTGAAAGCAAGGCAGAATTGCAGGAAACAGATTTCAGGAGGTAGATACGAATCGCCTTTAAAGCACATGAAAAGCGGCAAAACGTCGACAATGATGCCCTTGGCCAAAAAGGGCGTATGCGTTTTTTCCTGAATATATTCAGGAAAAACCGCATACGCCCTTTTTGGCCAACCAAGCAACCTGGAAAGGCAAATCAGCGCTACAAAGAAGTCTCGCTTCCCATCGGTGAAAAGGGCCATGCTGCAAAAAGTGTCAAAACCAGAAATGCAGGACAGGCCATGGAGAAATGGCAGCCTTGCTACACTGATGGGCGGGATGTAAATTGCCAACACCCACTCTGGAGAAGTGTACGTTGTGTTCTGAAACATCGAAAAAAAACAGCTTAGGGAGCATAGGGCACGTCCACTCATGGGCGTATAAATTGGAAAAACTAAAAATCAGCAAGACACAGGCACCGGAAAGTTTAGGGCTGCTCTGTTGACAAGAACCTCCACTTCATGACACCTTAAATATCCCAGGAAAGAGAAAAATGGATAAAGAAGTTGTGGTCCTTATGTACAATGGAATATCACTCAGACATGAAATCAATGTCATAAGGCTAGTAGAAGCAAGATGAGTGGAGTTAGGTACGACGATTCTAAGTGAAATAAGTCACACAGAAAAAGACACTTATCATAAGCTATCACTTATAGCGGGAATGTAAAAACCGCTACACTTGAACTGAATTACAAAACAGAACAGAGTCACACGTTTAGAAAACACACTATAGCTGCTTAACAGGAAAGGTGAGGTGGGGTGATGCATAACACAAGGGTTTCAAATTCGCTCACATACCGTTCCATACACCCAATATGTAATAGACAAGACCTACTCCTTGCTCAGTGAACTGGACTCAACACCCCCTATTCCCCGCACAAGAATATATGTGACTAGTAAGAATCTTAAAACCTATGTATTGATATCTGTCTAGAAGTGAGTCAAGTGGGTGTAAAGCCGCATAAACACAGCCATGAAAGGCAGCTAAACCCCATTATAAAAATAAATTACTTTTAGAAACCCGTAAAACAAAGACAGTGAAAGAGAGAGAAATTCTTACAAAATTCGTTCAGAGGCTGTGATGCAACCTGGATTGACCATATCTAGACCCACACCTGGATGAGACATAAGGGTGGACACTCTTGGGGCTGAGAGGTTGGGTGAGGTTGGGTGAGAAAACGCAGACCCTTTAAAGTAATACTGCGTGGTACCCATCCCATGGGTCCCAAATCTCCAGGTTCAACGGCATCTTCCTACATCGAAAACATGCATGAGAAACCCAGAAGATGGTACACCGTGTGATTTTGAAAGGTTTCTAAAACGCACCTCATTTCTCATCTCCTTGTGCTCGGTTTCGCCATTCCAGCTACTTTACTAGCAATCTCCCTACTTGGAGAATCAGCACCTTTAACCTCCTGTTCCCTACAGGTTGCAATTTGTCCTGAGGACGAACGGGAAGAGGGGCAACCAATGAGAGACTAGATCTAGGTGTTGGGACAGGCACAGGTCACTCTATTTTCCCAACAGGAAGAAGAATTAACCACAGGCTCAGCCTGCCGCCCAGAAGCAGAATAGGGCCTGAGGCAATCCCGCGCTTTTGCGGCCAGCTCCCAAAAAAGACAGTTGAAAAATGGACCTCAGGGAAACTGCAATTCACAAACCCGCAGAGTTATAAATGATAACTCTCATCCACAGATATATTGAGGGAAGGCAACGAAGAGGATTTGAAAGCAAGGCAGAATTGCAGGAAACAGATTTCAGGAGGTAGATACGAATCGCCTTTAAAGCCCATGAAAAGCGGCAAAACGTTGACAATGATGCCCTTGGCCAAAAAGGGCGTATGCGTTTTTTCCTGAATATATTCAGGAAAAAACACATACGCCCTTTTTGGCCAACCAAGCAACCTGGAAAGGCAAATCAGCGCTACAAAGAAGTCTCGCTTCCCATCGGTGAAAAGGGCCATGCTGCAAAAAGTGTCAAAACCAGAAATGCAGGACAGGCCATGGAGAAATGGCAGCCTTGCTACACTGATGGGCGGGATGTAAATTGCCAACAGCCACTCTGGAGAAGTGTACGTTGTGTCCTGAAACATCGAAAAAAAACAGCTTAGGGAGCATAGGGCACGTCCACTCATGGGCGTATAAATTGGAAAAACTAAAAATCAGCAAGACACAGGCACCGGAAAGTTTAGGGCTGCTCTGTTGACAAGAACCTCCACTTCATGACACCTTAAATATCCCAGGAAAGAGAAAAATGGATAAAGAAGTTGTGGTCCTTATGTACAATGGAATATCACTCAGACATGAAATCAATGTCATAAGGCTAGTAGAAGCAAGATGAGTGGAGTTAGGTACGACGATTCTAAGTGAAATAAGTCACACAGAAAAAGACACTTATCATAAGCTATCACTTATAGAGGGAATGTAAAAACCGCTACACTTGAACTGAATTACAAAACAGAACAGAGTCACACGTTTAGAAAACACACTATGGCTGCTTAACGGGAATGGTGAGGTGGGGTGATGCATAAAACAAGGGTTTCAAATTCGCTCAGATACCGTTCCATACACCCAATATGTAATAGACAAGACCTACTCCTTGCTCAGTGAACTGGACTCAACACCCCCTATTCACCACACAAGAATATATGTGACTAGTAAGAATCTTAAAACCTATGTATTGATATCTCTCTGGAAGTGAGTCAAGTGGGTGTAAAGCCACATAAACACAGCCATGAAAAGCAGCTAAACCCCATTATAAAAATAAATTACTTTTAAAAACCCATAAAACAAAGACAGTGAAAGAGAGAGAAATTCTTACAAAATTCGTTCAGAGGCTGTGATGCAACCTGGATTGACCATATCAAGACCCACAGCTGGATGAGACATAAGGGTGGACACTCTTGGGGCTGAGAGGTTGGGTGTGGTTGGGTGAGCAAACGCAGACCCTTTAAAGTAATACTGCATGGTACCCATCCCATGGGTCCCAAATCTCCAGGTTCAAGGGCATCTTCCTACATCGAAAACATGCATGAGAAACCCAGAAGATGGTACACCGTGTGATTTTGAAAGGTTTCTAAAACGCACCTCATTTCTCATCTCCTTGTGCTCGGTTTCGCCATTCCAGCTACTTTACTAGCAATCTCCCTACTTGGAGAATCAGCACCTTTAACCTCCTGTTCCCTACAGGTTGCAATTTGTCCTGAGGACGAACGGGAAGAGGGGCAACCAATGAGAGACTAGATCTAGGTGTTGGGACAGGCACAGGTCACTCTATTTTCCCAACAGGAAGAAGAATTAACCACAGGCTCAGCCTGCCGCCCAGAAGCAGAATAGGGCCTGAGGCAATCCCGTGCTTTTGCGGCCAGCTCCCAAAAAAGACAGTTGAAAAATGGACCTCAGGGAAACTGCAATTCACAAACCCGCAGAGTTATAAATGATAACTCTCATCCACAGATATATTGAGGGAAGGCAACGAAGAGGATTTGAAAGCAAGGCAGAATTGCAGGAAACAGATTTCAGGAGGTAGATACGAATCGCCTTTAAAGCACATGAAAAGCGGCAAAACGTCGACAATGATGCCCTTGGCCAAAAAGGGCGTATGCGTTTTTTCCTGAATATATTCAGGAAAAACCGCATACGCCCTTTTTGGCCAACCAAGCAACCTGGAAAGGCAAATCAGCGCTACAAAGAAGTCTCGCTTCCCATCGGTGAAAAGGGCCATGCTGCAAAAAGTGTCAAAACCAGAAATGCAGGACAGGCCATGGAGAAATGGCAGCCTTGCTACACTGATGGGCGGGATGTAAATTGCCAACAACCACTCTGGAGAAGTGTACGTTGTGTCCTGAAACATCGAAAAAAAACAGCTTAGGGAGCATAGGGCACGTCCACTCATGGGCGTATAAATTGGAAAAACTAAAAATCAGCAAGACACAGGCACCGGAAAGTTTAGGGCTGCTCTGTTGACAAGAACCTCCACTTCATGACACCTTAAATATCCCAGGAAAGAGAAAAATGGATAAACAAGTTGTGGTCCTTATGTACAATGGAATATCACTCAGACATGAAATCAATGTCATAAGGCTAGTAGAAGCAAGATGAGTGGAGTTAGGTACGACGATTCTAAGTGAAATAAGTCACACAGAAAAAGACACTTATCATAAGCTATCACTTATAGAGGGAATGTAAAAACCGCTACACTTGAACTGAATTACAAAACAGAACAGAGTCACACGTTTAGAAAACACACTATGGCTGCTTAACGGGAATGGTGAGGTGGGGTGATGCATAAAACAAGGGTTTCAAATTCGCTCAGATACCGTTCCATACACCCAATATGTAATAGACAAGACCTACTCCTTGCTCAGTGAACTGGACTCAACACCCCCTATTCCCCGCACAAGAATATATGTGACTAGTAAGAATCTTAAAACCTATGTATTGATATCTGTCTGGAAGTGAGTCAAGTGGGTGTAAAGCCGCATAAACACAGCCATGAAAGGCAGCTAAACCCCATTATAAAAATAAATTACTTTTAAAAACCCGTAAAACAAAGACAGTGAAAGAGAGAGAAATTCTTACAAAATTCGTTCAGAGGCTGTGATGCAACCTGGATTGACCATATCTAGACCCACACCTGGATGAGACATAAGGGTGGACACTCGTGGGGCTGAGAGGTTGGGTGAGGTTGGGTGAGAAAACGCAGACCCTTTAAAGTAATACTGCGTGGTACCCATCCCATGGGTCCCAAATATCCAGGTTCAAGGGCATCTTCCTACATCGAAAACATGCATGAGAAACCCAGAAGATGGTACACCGTGTGATTTTGAAAGGTTTCTAAAACGCACCTCATTTCTCATCTCCTTGTGCTCGGTTTCGCCATTCCAGCTAGTTTACTAGCAATCTCCCTACTTGGAGAATCAGCACCTTTAACCTCCTGTTCCCTACAGGTTGCAATTTGTCCTGAGGACGAACGGGAAGAGGGGCAACCAATGAGAGACTAGATCTAGGTGTTGGGACAGGCACAGGTCACTCTATTTTCCCAACAGGAAGAAGAATTAACCACAGGCTCAGCCTGCCGCCCAGAAGCAGAATAGGGCCTGAGGCAATCCCGCGCTTTTGCGGCCAGCTCCCAAAAAAGACATTTGAAAAATGGAGCTCAGGGAAACTGCAATTCACAAACCCGCAGAGTTATAAATGATAACTCTCATCCACAGATATATTGAGGGAAGGCAACGAAGAGGATTTGAAAGCAAGGCAGAATTGCAGGAAACAGATTTCAGGAGGTAGATACGAATCACCTTTAAAGCACATGAAAAGCGGCAAAAGGTCGACAATGATGCCCTTGGCCAAAAAGGGCGTATGCGTTTTTTCCTGAATATATTCAGGAAAAAACACATACGCCCTTTTTGGCCAACCAAGCAACCTGGAAAGGCAAATCAGCGCTACAAAGAAGTCTTGCTTCCCATCGGTGAAAAGGGCCATGCTGCAAAAAGTGTCAAAACCAGAAATGCAGGACAGGCCATGGAGAAATGGCAGCCTTGCTACACTGATGGGCGGGATGTAAATTGCCAACAGCCACTCTGGAGAAGTGTACGTTGTGTCCTGAAACATCGAAAAAAAACAGCTTAGGGAGCATAGGGCACGTCCACTCATGGGCGTATAAATTGGAAAAACTAAAAATCAGCAAGACACAGGCACCGGAAAGTTTAGGGCTGCTCTGTTGACAAGAACCTCCACTTCATGACACCTTAAATTTCCCAGGAAAGAGAAAAATGGATAAAGAAGTTGTGGTCCTTATGTACAATGCAATATCACTCACACATGAAATCAATGTCATAAGGCTAGTAGAAGCAAGATGAGTGGAGTTAGGTACGACGATTCTAAGTGAAATAAGTCACACAGAAAAAGACACTTATCATAAGCTATCACTTATAGAGGGAATGTAAAAACCGCTACACTTGAACTGAATTACAAAAGAGAACAGAGTCACACGTTTAGAAAACACACTATGGCTGCTTAACGGGAATGGTGAGGTGGGGTGATGCATAAAACAAGGGTTTCAAATTCGCTCAGATACCGTTCCATACACCCAATATGTAATAGACAAGACCTACTCCTTGCTCAGTGAACTGGACTCAACACCCCCTATTCCCCGCACAAGAATATATGTGACTAGTAAGAATCTTAAAACCTATGTATTGATATCTGTCTGGAAGTGAGTCAAGTGGGTGTAAAGCCGCATAAACACAACCATGAAAAGCAGCTAAACCCCATTATAAAAATGAATTACTTTTAAAAACCCGTAAAAAAAGATAGTGAAAGAGAGAGAAATTCTTACAAAATTCGTTCAGAGGCTGTGATGCAACCTGGATTGACCATATCTAGACCCACAGCTGGATGAGACATAAGGGTGGACACTCTTGGGGCTGAGAGGTTGGGTGAGGTTGGGTGAGCAAACGCAGACCCTTTAAAGTAATACTGCGTGGTACCCATCCCATGGGTCCCAAATCTCCAGGTTCAAGGGCATCTTCCTACATCGAAAACATGCATGAGAAACCCAGAAGATGGTACACCGTGTGATTTTGAAAGGTTTCTAAAACGCACCTCATTTCTCATCTCCTTGTGCTCGGTTTCGTCATTCCAGCTATTTTACTAGCAATCTCCCTACTTGGAGAATCAGCACCTTTAACCTCCTGTTCCCTACAGGTTGCAATTTGTCCTGAGGATGAACGGGAAGAGGGGCAACCAATGAGAGACTAGATCTAGGTGTTGGGACAGGCACAGGTCACTCTATTTTCCCAACAGGAAGAAGAATTAACCACAGGCTCAGCCTGCCGCCCAGAAGCAGAATAGGGCCTGAGGCAATCCCGCGCTTTTGCGGCCAGCTCCCAAAAAAGACAGTTGAAAAATGGAGCTCAGGGAAACTGCAATTCACAAACCCGCAGAGTTATAAATGATAACTCTCATCCACAGATATATTGAGGGAAGGCAACGAAGAGGATTTGAAAGCAAGGCAGAATTGCAGGAAACAGATTTCAGGAGGTAGATACGAATCGCCTTTAAAGCACATGAAAAGCGGCAAAACGTCGACAATGATGCCCTTGGCCAAAAAGGGCGTATGCGTTTTTTCCTGAATATATTCAGGAAAAAACGCATACGCACTTTTTGGCCAACCAAGCAACCTGGAAAGGCAAATCAGCGCTACAAAGAAGTCTCGCTTCCCATCGGTCAAAAGGGCCATGCTGCAAAAAGTGTCAAACCCAGAAATCCAGGACAGGCCATGGAGAAATGGCAGCCTTGCTACACTGATGGGCGGGATGTAAATTGCCAACAGCCACTCTGGATAAGTGTACGTTGTGTCCTGAAACATGGAAAAAAAAACAGCTTAGGGAGCATAGGGCACGTCCACTCATAGGCGTATAAATTGGAAAAACTAAAAATCAGCAAGACACAGGCACCGGAAAGTTTAGGGCTGCTCTGTTGACAAGAACCTCCACTTCATGACACCTTAAATATCCCAGGAAAGAGAAAAATGGATAAAGAAGTTGTGGTCCTTATGTACAATGGAATATCACTCAGACATGAAATCAATGTTATAAGGCTAGTAGAAGCAAGATGAGTGGAGTTAGGTACGACGATTCTAAGTGAAATAAGTCACACAGAAAAAGACACTTATCATAAGCTATCACTTATAGAGGGAATGTAAAAACCGCTACACTTGAACTGAATTACAAAACAGAACAGAGTCACACGTTTAGAAAACACACTATAGCTGCTTAACAGGAAAGGTGAGGTGGGATGATGCATAAAACAAGGGTTACAAATTCGCTCACATACCGTTCCATACACCCAATATGTAATAGACAAGACCTACTCCTTGCTCAGTGAACTGGACTCAACACCCCCTATTCACCGCACAAGAATATATGTGACTAGTAAGAATCTTAAAACCTATGTATTGATATCTGTCTGGAAGTGAGTCAATTGGGTGTAAAGCCGCATAAACACAACCATGAAAAGCAGCTAAACCCCATTATAAAAATAAATTACTTTTAAAAACCCGTAAAACAAAGACAGTGAAAGAGAGAGAAATTCTTACAAAATTCGTTCAGAGGCTGTGATGCAAACTGGATTGACCATATCTACACCCACACCTGGATGAGACATAAGGGTGGACACTCTTGGGGCTGAGAGGTTGGGTGAGGTTGGGTGAGCAAACGCAGACCCTTTAAAGTAATACTGCGTGGTACCCATCCCATGGGTCCCAAATCTCCAGGTTCAAGGGCATCTTCCTACATCGAAAACATGCATGAGAAACCCAGAAGATGGTACACCGTGTGATTTTGAAAGGTTTCTAAAACGCACCTCATTTCTCATCTCCTTGTGCTCGGTTTCGCCATTCCAGCTAGTTTACTAGCAATCTCCCTACTTGGAGAATCAGCACCTTTAACCTCCTGTTCCCTACAGGTTGCAATTTGTCCTGAGGACGAACGGGAAGAGGGGCAACCAATGAGAGACTAGATCTAGGTGTTGGGACAGGCACAGGTCACGCTATTTTCCCAACAGGAAGAAGAATTAACCACAGGCTCAGCCTGCCGCCCAGAAGCAGAATAGGGCCTGAGGCAATCCCGCGCTTTTGCGGCCAGCTCCCAAAAAAGACATTTGAAAAATGGAGCTCAGGGAAACTGCAATTCACAAACCCGCAGAGTTATAAATGATAACTCTCATCCACAGATATATTGAGGGAAGGCAACGAAGAGGATTTGAAAGCAAGGCAGAATTGCAGGAAACAGATTTCAGGAGGTAGATACGAATCACCTTTAAAGCACATGAAAAGCGGCAAAAGGTCGACAATGATGCCCTTGGCCAAAAAGGGCGTATGCGTTTTTTCCTGAATATATTCAGGAAAAAACACATACGCCCTTTTTGGCCAACCAAGCAACCTGGAAAGGCAAATCAGCGCTACAAAGAAGTCTTGCTTCCCATCGGTGAAAAGGGCCATGCTGCAAAAAGTGTCAAAACCAGAAATGCAGGACAGGCCATGGAGAAATGGCAGCCTTGCTACACTGATGGGCGGGATGTAAATTGCCAACAGCCACTCTGGAGAAGTGTACGTTGTGTCCTGAAACATCGAAAAAAAACAGCTTAGGGAGCATAGGGCACGTCCACTCATGGGCGTATAAATTGGAAAAACTAAAAATCAGCAAGACACAGGCACCGGAAAGTTTAGGGCTGCTCTGTTGACAAGAACCTCCACTTCATGACACCTTAAATTTCCCAGGAAAGAGAAAAATGGATAAAGAAGTTGTGGTCCTTATGTACAATGCAATATCACTCACACATGAAATCAATGTCATAAGGCTAGTAGAAGCAAGATGAGTGGAGTTAGGTACGACGATTCTAAGTGAAATAAGTCACACAGAAAAAGACACTTATCATAAGCTATCACTTATAGAGGGAATGTAAAAACCGCTACACTTGAACTGAATTACAAAAGAGAACAGAGTCACACGTTTAGAAAACACACTATGGCTGCTTAACGGGAATGGTGAGGTGGGGTGATGCATAAAACAAGGGTTTCAAATTCGCTCAGATACCGTTCCATACACCCAATATGTAATAGACAAGACCTACTCCTTGCTCAGTGAACTGGACTCAACACCCCCTATTCCCCGCACAAGAATATATGTGACTAGTAAGAATCTTAAAACCTATGTATTGATATCTGTCTGGAAGTGAGTCAAGTGGGTGTAAAGCCGCATAAACACAACCATGAAAAGCAGCTAAACCCCATTATAAAAATGAATTACTTTTAAAAACCCGTAAAAAAAGATAGTGAAAGAGAGAGAAATTCTTACAAAATTCGTTCAGAGGCTGTGATGCAACCTGGATTGACCATATCTAGACCCACAGCTGGATGAGACATAAGGGTGGACACTCTTGGGGCTGAGAGGTTGGGTGAGGTTGGGTGAGCAAACGCAGACCCTTTAAAGTAATACTGCGTGGTACCCATCCCATGGGTCCCAAATCTCCAGGTTCAAGGGCATCTTCCTACATCGAAAACATGCATGAGAAACCCAGAAGATGGTACACCGTGTGATTTTGAAAGGTTTCTAAAACGCACCTCATTTCTCATCTCCTTGTGCTCGGTTTCGTCATTCCAGCTATTTTACTAGCAATCTCCCTACTTGGAGAATCAGCACCTTTAACCTCCTGTTCCCTACAGGTTGCAATTTGTCCTGAGGATGAACGGGAAGAGGGGCAACCAATGAGAGACTAGATCTAGGTGTTGGGACAGGCACAGGTCACTCTATTTTCCCAACAGGAAGAAGAATTAACCACAGGCTCAGCCTGCCGCCCAGAAGCAGAATAGGGCCTGAGGCAATCCCGCGCTTTTGCGGCCAGCTCCCAAAAAAGACAGTTGAAAAATGGAGCTCAGGGAAACTGCAATTCACAAACCCGCAGAGTTATAAATGATAACTCTCATCCACAGATATATTGAGGGAAGGCAACGAAGAGGATTTGAAAGCAAGGCAGAATTGCAGGAAACAGATTTCAGGAGGTAGATACGAATCGCCTTTAAAGCACATGAAAAGCGGCAAAACGTCGACAATGATGCCCTTGGCCAAAAAGGGCGTATGCGTTTTTTCCTGAATATATTCAGGAAAAAACGCATACGCACTTTTTGGCCAACCAAGCAACCTGGAAAGGCAAATCAGCGCTACAAAGAAGTCTCGCTTCCCATCGGTCAAAAGGGCCATGCTGCAAAAAGTGTCAAACCCAGAAATCCAGGACAGGCCATGGAGAAATGGCAGCCTTGCTACACTGATGGGCGGGATGTAAATTGCCAACAGCCACTCTGGATAAGTGTACGTTGTGTCCTGAAACATGGAAAAAAAAACAGCTTAGGGAGCATAGGGCACGTCCACTCATAGGCGTATAAATTGGAAAAACTAAAAATCAGCAAGACACAGGCACCGGAAAGTTTAGGGCTGCTCTGTTGACAAGAACCTCCACTTCATGACACCTTAAATATCCCAGGAAAGAGAAAAATGGATAAAGAAGTTGTGGTCCTTATGTACAATGGAATATCACTCAGACATGAAATCAATGTTATAAGGCTAGTAGAAGCAAGATGAGTGGAGTTAGGTACGACGATTCTAAGTGAAATAAGTCACACAGAAAAAGACACTTATCATAAGCTATCACTTATAGAGGGAATGTAAAAACCGCTACACTTGAACTGAATTACAAAACAGAACAGAGTCACACGTTTAGAAAACACACTATAGCTGCTTAACAGGAAAGGTGAGGTGGGATGATGCATAAAACAAGGGTTTCAAATTCGCTCACATACCGTTCCATACACCCAATATGTAATAGACAAGACCTACTCCTTGCTCAGTGAACTGGACTCAACACCCCCTATTCACCGCACAAGAATATATGTGACTAGTAAGAATCTTAAAACCTATGTATTGATATCTGTCTGGAAGTGAGTCAATTGGGTGTAAAGCCGCATAAACACAACCATGAAAAGCAGCTAAACCCCATTATAAAAATAAATTACTTTTAAAAACCCGTAAAACAAAGACAGTGAAAGAGAGAGAAATTCTTACAAAATTCGTTCAGAGGCTGTGATGCAAACTGGATTGACCATATCTACACCCACACCTGGATGAGACATAAGGGTGGACACTCTTGGGGCTGAGAGGTTGGGTGAGGTTGGGTGAGCAAACGCAGACCCTTTAAAGTAATACTGCGTGGTACCCATCCCATGGGTCCCAAATCTCCAGGTTCAAGGGTATCTTCCTACATCGAAAACATGCATGAGAAACCCAGAAGATGGTACACCGTGTGATTTTGAAAGGTTTCTGAAACGCACCTCATTTCTCATCTCCTTGTGCTCGTTTTCGCCATTCCAGCTACTTTACTAGCAATCTCCCTACTTGGAGAATCAGCACCTTTAACCTCCTGTTCCCTACAGGTTGCAATTTGTCCTGAGGACGAACGGGAAGAGGGGCAACCAATGAGAGACTAGATCTAGGTGTTGGGACAGGCACAGGTCACTCTATTTTCCCAACAGGAAGAAGAATTAACCACAGGCTCAGCCTGCCGCCCAGAAGCAGAATAGGGCCTGAGGCAATCCCGCGCTTTTGCGGCCAGCTCCCAAAAAAGACAGTTGAAAAATGGAGCTCAGGGAAACTGCAATTCACAAACCCGCAGAGTTATAAATGATAACTCTCATCCACAGATATATTGAGGGAAGGCAACGAAGAGGATTTGAAAGCAAGGCAGAATTGCAGGAAACAGATTTCAGGAGGTAGATACGAATCGCCTTTAAAGCACATGAAAAGCGGCAAAACGTCGACAATGATGCCCTTGGCCAAAAAGGGCGTATGCGTTTTTTCCTGAATATATTCAGGAAAAAACGCATACGCCCTTTTTGGCCAACCAAGCAACCTGGAAAGGCAAATCAGCGCTACAAAGAAGTCTCGCTTCCCATCGGTCAAAAGGGCCATGCTGAAAAAAGTGTCAAAACCAGAAATGCAGGACAGGCCATGGAGAAATGACAGCCTTGCTACACTGATGGGCGGGATGTAAATTGCCAACACCCACTCTGGAGAAGTGTACGTTGTGTCCTGAAACATCGAAAAAACACAGCTTAGGGAGCATAGGGCACGTCCACTCATGGGCGTATAAATTGGAAAAATTAAAAATCAGCAAGACACAGGCACCGGAAAGTTTAGGGCTGCTCTGTTGACAAGAACCTCCACTTCATGACACCTTAAATATCCCAGGAAAGAGAAAAATGGATAAAGAAGTTGTGGTCCTTATGTACAATGGAATATCACTCAGACATGAAATCAATGTCATAAGGCTAGTAGAAGCAAGATGAGTCGAGTTAGGTACGACGATTCTAAGTGAAATAAGTCACACAGAAAAAGACACTTATCATAAGCTATCACTTATAGAGGGAATGTAAAAACCGCTACACTTGAACTGAATTACAAAACAGAACAGAGTCACACGTTTAGAAAACACACTATGGCTGCTTAACGGGAATGGTGAGGTGGGGTGATGCATAAAACAAGGGTTTCAAATTCGCTCAGATACCGTTCCATACACCCAATATGTAATAGACAAGACCTACTCCTTGCTCAGTGAACTGGACTCAACACCCCCTATTCCCCGCACAAGAATATATGTGACTAGTAAGAATCTTAAAACCTATGTATTGATATCTGTCTGGAAGTGAGTCAAGTGGGTGTAAAGCCGCATAAACACAGCCATGAAAGGCAGCTAAACCCCATTATAAAAATAAATTACTTTTAAAAACCCGTAAAACAAAGACAGTGAAAGAGAGAGAAATTCTTACAAAATTCGTTCAGAGGCTGTGATGCAACCTGGATTGACCATATCTAGACCCACACCTGGATGAGACATAAGGGTGGACACTCGTGGGGCTGAGAGGTTGGGTGAGGTTGGGTGAGAAAACGCAGACCCTTTAAAGTAATACTGCGTGGTACCCATCCCATGGGTCCCAAATATCCAGGTTCAAGGGCATCTTCCTACATCGAAAACATGCATGAGAAACCCAGAAGATGGTACACCGTGTGATTTTGAAAGGTTTCTAAAACGCACCTCATTTCTCATCTCCTTGTGCTCGGTTTCGCCATTCCAGCTAGTTTACTAGCAATCTCCCTACTTGGAGAATCAGCACCTTTAACCTCCTGTTCCCTACAGGTTGCAATTTGTCCTGAGGACGAACGGGAAGAGGGGCAACCAATGAGAGACTAGATCTAGGTGTTGGGACAGGCACAGGTCACTCTATTTTCCCAACAGGAAGAAGAATTAACCACAGGCTCAGCCTGCCGCCCAGAAGCAGAATAGGGCCTGAGGCAATCCCGCGCTTTTGCGGCCAGCTCCCAAAAAAGACATTTGAAAAATGGAGCTCAGGGAAACTGCAATTCACAAACCCGCAGAGTTATAAATGATAACTCTCATCCACAGATATATTGAGGGAAGGCAACGAAGAGGATTTGAAAGCAAGGCAGAATTGCAGGAAACAGATTTCAGGAGGTAGATACGAATCACCTTTAAAGCACATGAAAAGCGGCAAAAGGTCGACAATGATGCCCTTGGCCAAAAAGGGCGTATGCGTTTTTTCCTGAATATATTCAGGAAAAAACACATACGCCCTTTTTGGCCAACCAAGCAACCTGGAAAGGCAAATCAGCGCTACAAAGAAGTCTTGCTTCCCATCGGTGAAAAGGGCCATGCTGCAAAAAGTGTCAAAACCAGAAATGCAGGACAGGCCATGGAGAAATGGCAGCCTTGCTACACTGATGGGCGGGATGTAAATTGCCAACAGCCACTCTGGAGAAGTGTACGTTGTGTCCTGAAACATCGAAAAAAAACAGCTTAGGGAGCATAGGGCACGTCCACTCATGGGCGTATAAATTGGAAAAACTAAAAATCAGCAAGACACAGGCACCGGAAAGTTTAGGGCTGCTCTGTTGACAAGAACCTCCACTTCATGACACCTTAAATATCCCAGGAAAGAGAAAAATGGATAAAGAAGTTGTGGTCCTTATGTACAATGGAATATCACTCACACATAAAATCAATGTCATAAGGCTAGTAGAAGCAAGATGAGTGGAGTTAGGTACGACGATTCTAAGTGAAATAAGTCACACAGAAAAAGACACTTATCATAAGCTATCACTTATAGAGGGAATGTAAAAACCGCTACACTTGAACTGAATTACAAAAGAGAACAGAGTCACACGTTTAGAAAACACACTATGGCTGCTTAACGGGAATGGTGAGGTGGGGTGATGCATAAAACAAGGGTTTCAAATTCGCTCAGATACCGTTCCATACACCCAATATGTAATAGACAAGACCTACTCCTTGCTCAGTGAACTGGACTCAACACCCCCTATTCCCCGCACAAGAATATATGTGACTAGTAAGAATCTTAAAACCTATGTATTGATATCTGTCTGGAAGTGAGTCAAGTGGGTGTAAAGCCGCATAAACACAACCATGAAAAGCAGCTAAACCCCATTATAAAAATGAATTACTTTTAAAAACCCGTAAAAAAAGATAGTGAAAGAGAGAGAAATTCTTACAAAATTCGTTCAGAGGCTGTGATGCAACCTGGATTGACCATATCTAGACCCACAGCTGGATGAGACATAAGGGTGGACACTCTTGGGGCTGAGAGGTTGGGTGAGGTTGGGTGAGCAAACGCAGACCCTTTAAAGTAATACTGCGTGGTACCCATCCCATGGGTCCCAAATCTCCAGGTTCAAGGGCATCTTCCTACATCGAAAACATGCATGAGAAACCCAGAAGATGGTACACCGTGTGATTTTGAAAGGTTTCTAAAACGCACCTCATTTCTCATCTCCTTGTGCTCGGTTTCGTCATTCCAGCTATTTTACTAGCAATCTCCCTACTTGGAGAATCAGCACCTTTAACCTCCTGTTCCCTACAGGTTGCAATTTGTCCTGAGGATGAACGGGAAGAGGGGCAACCAATGAGAGACTAGATCTAGGTGTTGGGACAGGCACAGGTCACTCTATTTTCCCAACAGGAAGAAGAATTAACCACAGGCTCAGCCTGCCGCCCAGAAGCAGAATAGGGCCTGAGGCAATCCCGCGCTTTTGCGGCCAGCTCCCAAAAAAGACAGTTGAAAAATGGAGCTCAGGGAAACTGCAATTCACAAACCCGCAGAGTTATAAATGATAACTCTCATCCACAGATATATTGAGGGAAGGCAACGAAGAGGATTTGAAAGCAAGGCAGAATTGCAGGAAACAGATTTCAGGAGGTAGATACGAATCGCCTTTAAAGCACATGAAAAGCGGCAAAACGTCGACAATGATGCCCTTGGCCAAAAAGGGCGTATGCGTTTTTTCCTGAATATATTCAGGAAAAAACGCATACGCACTTTTTGGCCAACCAAGCAACCTGGAAAGGCAAATCAGCGCTACAAAGAAGTCTCGCTTCCCATCGGTCAAAAGGGCCATGCTGCAAAAAGTGTCAAACCCAGAAATCCAGGACAGGCCATGGAGAAATGGCAGCCTTGCTACACTGATGGGCGGGATGTAAATTGCCAACAGCCACTCTGGATAAGTGTACGTTGTGTCCTGAAACATGGAAAAAAAACAGCTTAGGGAGCATAGGGCACGTCCACTCATAGGCGTATAAATTGGAAAAACTAAAAATCAGCAAGACACAGGCACCGGAAAGTTTAGGGCTGCTCTGTTGACAAGAACCTCCACTTCATGACACCTTAAATATCCCAGGAAAGAGAAAAATGGATAAAGAAGTTGTGGTCCTTATGTACAATGGAATATCACTCAGACATGAAATCAATGTTATAAGGCTAGTAGAAGCAAGATGAGTGGAGTTAGGTACGACGATTCTAAGTGAAATAAGTCACACAGAAAAAGACACTTATCATAAGCTATCACTTATAGAGGGAATGTAAAAACCGCTACACTTGAACTGAATTACAAAACAGAACAGAGTCACACGTTTAGAAAACACACTATAGCTGCTTAACAGGAAAGGTGAGGTGGGATGATGCATAAAACAAGGGTTTCAAATTCGCTCACATACCGTTCCATACACCCAATATGTAATAGACAAGACCTACTCCTTGCTCAGTGAACTGGACTCAACACCCCCTATTCACCGCACAAGAATATATGTGACTAGTAAGAATCTTAAAACCTATGTATTGATATCTGTCTGGAAGTGAGTCAAGTGGGTGTAAAGCCGCATAAACACAACCATGAAAAGCAGCTAAACCCCATTATAAAAATAAATTACTTTTAAAAACCCGTAAAACAAAGACAGTGAAAGAGAGAGAAATTCTTACAAAATTCGTTCAGAGGCTGTGATGCAAACTGGATTGACCATATCTACACCCACACCTGGATGAGACATAAGGGTGGACACTCTTGGGGCTGAGAGGTTGGGTGAGGTTGGGTGAGCAAACGCAGACCCTTTAAAGTAATACTGCGTGGTACCCATCCCATGGGTCCCAAATCTCCAGGTTCAAGGGCATCTTCCTACATCGAAAACATGCATGAGAAACCCAGAAGATGGTACACCGTGTGATTTTGAAAGGTTTCTGAAACGCACCTCATTTCTCATCTCCTTGTGCTCGGTTTCGCCATTCCAGCTACTTTACTAGCAATCTCCCTACTTGGAGAATCAGCACCTTTAACCTCCTGTACCCTACAGGTTGCAATTTGTCCTGAGGACGAACGGGAAGAGGGGCAACCAATGAGAGACTAGATCTAGGTGTTGGGACAGGCACAGGTCACTCTATTTTCCCAACAGGAAGAAGAATTAACCACAGGCTCAGCCTGCCGCCCAGAAGCAGAATAGGGCCTGAGGCAATCCCGCGCTTTTGCGGCCAGCTCCCAAAAAAGACAGTTGAAAAATGGAGCTCAGGGAAACTGCAATTCACAAACCCGCAGAGTTATAAATGATAACTCTCATCCACAGATATATTGAGGGAAGGCAACGAAGAGGATTTGAAAGCAAGGCAGAATTGCAGGAAACAGATTTCAGGAGGTAGATACGAATCGCCTTTAAAGCACATGAAAAGCGGCAAAACGTCGACAATGATGCCCTTGGCCAAAAAGGGCGTATGCGTTTTTTCCTGAATATATTCAGGAAAAAACGCATACGCCCTTTTTGGCCAACCAAGCAACCTGGAAAGGCAAATCAGCGCTACAAAGAAGTCTCGCTTCCCATCGGTCAAAAGGGCCATGCTGCAAAAAGTGTCAAAACCAGAAATGCAGGACAGGCCATGGAGAAATGACAGCCTTGCTACACTGATGGGCGGGATGTAAATTGCCAACACCCACTCTGGAGAAGTGTACGTTGTGTCCTGAAACATCGAAAAAACACAGCTTAGGGAGCATAGGGCACGTCCACTCATGGGCGTATAAATTGGAAAAATTAAAAATCAGCAACACACAGGCACCGGAAAGTTTAGGGCTGCTCTGTTGACAAGAACCTCCACTTCATGACACCTTAAATATCCCAGGAAAGAGAAAAATGGATAAAGAAGTTGTGGTCCTTATGTACAATGGAATATCACTCAGACATGAAATCAATGACATAAGGCTAGTAGAAGCAAGATGAGTCGAGTTAGGTACGACGATTCTAAGTGAAATAAGTCACACAGAAAAAGACACTTATCATAAGCTATCACTTATAGAGGGAATGTAAAAACCGCTACACTTGAACTGAATTACAAAACAGAACAGAGTCACACGTTTAGAAAACACACTATAGCTGCTTAACAGGAAAGGTGAGGTGGGATGATGCATAAAACAAGGGTTTCAAATTCGCTCACATACCGTTCCATACACCCAATATGTAATAGACAAGACCTACTCCTTGCTCAGTGAACTGGACTCAACACCCCCTATTCACCGCACAAGAATATATGTGACTAGTAAGAATCTTAAAACCTATGTATTGATATCTGTCTGGAAGTGAGTCAAGTGGGTGTAAAGCCGCATAAACACAGCCATGAAAAGCAGCTAAACCCCATTATAAAAATAAATTACTTTTAAAAACCCGTAAAACAAAGACAGTGAAAGAGAGAGAAATTCTTACAAAATTCGTTCAGAGGCTGTGATGCAACCTGGATTGACCATATCTAGACCCACAGCTGGATGAGACATAAGGGTGGACACTCTTGGGGCTGAGAGGTTGGGTGAGGTTGGGTGAGCAAACGCAGACCCTTTAAAGTAATACTGCGTGGTACCCATCCCATGGGTCCCAAATCTCCAGTTTCAAGGGAATCTTCCTACATCGAAAACATGCATGAGAAACCCAGAAGATGGTACACCGTGTGATTTTGAAAGGTTTCTAAAACGCACCTCATTTCTCATCTCCTTGTGCTCGGTTTCGCCATTCCAGCTACTTTACTAGCAATCTCCCTACTTGGAGAATCAGCACCTTTAACCTCCTGTTCCCTACAGGTTGCAATTTGTCCTGAGGATGAACGGGAAGAGGGGCAACCAATGAGAGACTAGATCTAGGTGTTGGGACAGGCACAGGTCACTCTATTTTCCCAACAGGAAGAAGAATTAACCACAGGCTCAGCCTGCAGCCCGGAACCAGAATAGGGCCTGAGGCAATCCCGCGCTTTTGCGGCCAGCTCCCAAAAAAGACATTGAAAAATGGACCTCAGGTAAACTGCAATTCACAAACCCACAGAGTTATAAATGATAACTCTCATCCACAGATATATTGAGGGAAGGCAACGAAGAGGATTTGAAAGCAAGGCAGAATTGCAGGAAACAGATTTCAGGAGGTAGATACGAATCGCCTTTAAAGCACATGAAAAGCGGCAAAACGTCGACAATGATGCCCTTGGCCAAAAAGGGCGTATGCGTTTTTTCCTGAATATATTCAGGAAAAAACGCATACGCCCTTTTTGGCCAACCAAGCAACCTGGAAAGGCAAATCAGCGCTACAAAGAAGTCTCGCTTCCCATCGGTGAAAAGGGCCATGCTGCAAATAGTGTCAAAACCAGAAATGCAGGACAGGCCATGGAGAAATGGCAGCCTTGCTACACTGATGGGCGGGATGTAAATTGCCAACAACCACTCTGGAGAAGTGTACGTTGTGTCCTGAAACATCGAAAAAAAACAGCTTAGGGAGCATAGGGCACGTCCACTCATGGGCGTATAAATTGGAAAAACTAAAAATCAGCAAGACACAGGCACCGGAAAGTTTAGGGCTGCTCTGTTGACAAGAACCTCCACTTCATGACACCTTAAATATCCCAGGAAAGAGAAAAATGGATAAACAAGTTGTGGTCCTTATGTACAATGGAATATCACTCAGACATGAAATCAATGTCATAAGGCTAGTAGAAGCAAGATGAGTGGAGTTAGGTACGACGATTCTAAGTGAAATAAGTCACACAGAAAAAGACACTTATCATAAGCTATCACTTATAGAGGGAATGTAAAAACCGCTACACTTGAACTGAATTACAAAACAGAACAGAGTCACACGTTTAGAAAACACACTATGGCTGCTTAACGGGAATGGTGAGGTGGGGTGATGCATAAAACAAGGGTTTCAAATTCGCTCAGATACCGTTCCATACACCCAATATGTAATAGACAAGACCTACTCCTTGCTCAGTGAACTGGACTCAACACCCCCTATTCCCCGCACAAGAATATATGTGACTAGTAAGAATCTTAAAACCTATGAATTGATATCTGTCTGGAAGTGAGTCAAGTGGGTGTAAAGCCGCATAAACACAACCATGAAAAGCAGATAAACCCCATTATAAAAATAAATTACTTTTAAAAACCCGTAAAACAAAGACAGTGAAAGAGAGAGAAATTCTTACAAAATTCGTTCAGAGGCTGTGATGC
Organism: Eschrichtius robustus; assembly: GCF_028021215.1. Taxonomy (NCBI): domain Eukaryota; kingdom Metazoa; phylum Chordata; class Mammalia; order Artiodactyla; family Eschrichtiidae; genus Eschrichtius; species Eschrichtius robustus. Next base: position 170,760 of record NW_027175324.1, read on the forward strand.
AACCTGGATTGACCATATCTACACCCACACCTGGATGAGACATAAGGGAGGACACTCTTGGGGCTGAGAGGTTGGGTGAGGTTGGGTGAGCAAACGCAGACCCTTTAAAGTAATACTGCGTGGTACCCATCACATGGGTCCCAAATCTCCAGGTTCAAGGGCATCTTCCTACATCGAAAACATGCATGAGAAACCCAGAAGATGGTACACCGTGTGATTTTGAAAGGTTTCTAAAACGCACCTCATTTCTCATCTCCTTGTGCTCGGTTTCGCCATTCCAGCTACTTTACTAGCAATCTCCCTACTTGGAGAATCAGCACCTTATCCTCCTGTTCCCTACAGGTTGCAATTTGTCCTGAGGATGAACGGGAAGAGGGGCAACCAATGAGAGAATAGATCTAGGTGTTGGGACAGGCACAGGTCACTCTATTTTCCCAACAGGAAGAAGAATTAACCACAGGCTCAGCCTGCCGCCCAGAAGCAGAATAGGGCCTGAGGCAATCCCGCGCTTTTGCGGCCAGCTCCCAAAAAAGACAGTTGAAAAATGGAGCTCAGGGAAACTGCAATTCACAAACCCGCAGAGTTATAAATGATAACTCTCATCCACAGATATATTGAGGGAAGGCAACGAAGAGGATTTGAAAGCAAGGCAGAATTGCAGGAAACAGATTTCAGGAGGTAGATACGAATCGCCTTTAAAGCACATGAAAAGCGGCAAAAGGTCGACAATGATGCCCTTGGCCAAAAAGGGCGTATGCGTTTTTTCCTGAATATATTCAGGAAAAAACGCATACGCCCTTTTTGGCCAACCAAGCAACCTGGAAAGGCAAATCAGCGCTACAAAGAAGTTTCGCTTCCCATCGGTCAAAAGGGCCATGCTGCAAAAAGTGTCAAACCCAGAAATCCAGGACAGGCCATGGAGAAATGGCAGCCTTGCTACACTGATGGGCGGGATGTAAATTGCCAACAGCCACTCTGGAGAAGTGTACGTTGTGTCCTGAAACATCGAAAAAAAACAGCTTAGGGAGCATAGGGCACGTCCACTCATAGGCGTATAAATTGGAAAAACTAAAAATCAGCAAGACACAGGCACCGGAAAGTTTAGGGCTGCTCTGTTGACAAGAACCTCCACTTCATGACACCTTAAATATCCCAGGAAAGAGAAAAATGGATAAAGAAGTTGTGGTCCTTATGTACAATGGAATATCACTCAGACATGAAATCAATGTTATAAGGCTAGTAGAAGCAAGATGAGTGGAGTTAGGTACGACCATTCTAAGTGAAATAAGTCACACAGAAAAAGACACTTATCATAAGCTATCACTTATAGAGGGAATGTAAAAACCGCTACACTTGAACTGAATTACAAAACAGAACAGAGTCACACGTTTAGAAAACACACTATAGCTGCTTAACAGGAAAGGTGAGGTGGGATGATGCATAAAACAAGGGTTTCAAATTCGCTCACATACCGTTCCATACACCCAATATGTAATAGACAAGACCTACTCCTTGCTCAGTGAACTGGACTCAACACCCCCTATTCACCGCACAAGAATATATGTGACTAGTAAGAATCTTAAAACCTATGTATTGATATCTGTCTGGAAGTGAGTCAAGTGGGTGTAAAGCCGCATAAACACAGCCATGAAAAGCAGCTAAACCCCATTATAAAAATAAATTACTTTTAAAAACCCGTAAAACAAAGACAGTGAAAGAGAGAGAAATTCTTACAAAATTCGTTCAGAGGCTGTGATGCAACCTGGATTGACCATATCTAGACCCACAGCTGGATGAGACATAAGGGTGGACACTCTTGGGGCTGAGAGGTTGGGTGAGGTTGGGTGAGCAAACGCAGACCCTTTAAAGTAATACTGCGTGGTACCCATCCCATGGGTCCCAAATCTCCAGTTTCAAGGGAATCTTCCTACATCGAAAACATGCATGAGAAACCCAGAAGATGGTACACCGTGTGATTTTGAAAGGTTTCTAAAACGCACCTCATTTCTCATCTCCTTGTGCTCGGTTTCGCCATTCCAGCTACTTTACTAGCAATCTCCCTACTTGGAGAATCAGCACCTTTAACCTCCTGTTCCCTACAGGTTGCAATTTGTCCTGAGGATGAACGGGAAGAGAGGCAACCAATGAGAGACTAGATCTAGGTGTTGGGACAGGCACAGGTCACTCTATTTTCCCAACAGGAAGAAGAATTAACCACAGGCTCAGCCTGCAGCCCGGAACCAGAATAGGGCCTGAGGCAATCCCGCGCTTTTGCGGCCAGCTCCCAAAAAAGACATTGAAAAATGGACCTCAGGGAAACTGCAATTCACAAACCCACAGAGTTATAAATGATAACTCTCATCCACAGATATATTGAGGGAAGGCAACGAAGAGGATTTGAAAGCAAGGCAGAATTGCAGGAAACAGATTTCAGGAGGTAGATACGAATCGCCTTTAAAGCACATGAAAAGCGGCAAAACGTCGACAATGATGCCCTTGGCCAAAAAGGGCGTATGCGTTTTTTCCTGAATATATTCAGGAAAAAACGCATACGCCCTTTTTGGCCAACCAAGCAACCTGGAAAGGCAAATCAGCGCTACAAAGAAGTCTCGCTTCCCATCGGTGAAAAGGGCCATGCTGCAAATAGTGTCAAAACCAGAAATGCAGGACAGGCCATGGAGAAATGGCAGCCTTGCTACACTGATGGGCGGGATGTAAATTGCCAACAACCACTCTGGAGAAGTGTACGTTGTGTCCTGAAACATCGAAAAAAAACAGCTTAGGGAGCATAGGGCACGTCCACTCATGGGCGTATAAATTGGAAAAACTAAAAATCAGCAAGACACAGGCACCGGAAAGTTTAGGGCTGCTCTGTTGACAAGAACCTCCACTTCATGACACCTTAAATATCCCAGGAAAGAGAAAAATGGATAAACAAGTTGTGGTCCTTATGTACAATGGAATATCACTCAGACATGAAATCAATGTCATAAGGCTAGTAGAAGCAAGATGAGTGGAGTTAGGTACGACGATTCTAAGTGAAATAAGTCACACAGAAAAAGACACTTATCATAAGCTATCACTTATAGAGGGAATGTAAAAACCGCTACACTTGAACTGAATTACAAAACAGAACAGAGTCACACGTTTAGAAAACACACTATGGCTGCTTAACGGGAATGGTGAGGTGGGGTGATGCATAAAACAAGGGTTTCAAATTCGCTCAGATACCGTTACATACACCCAATATGTAATAGACAAGACCTACTCCTTGCTCAGTGAACTGGACTCAACACCCCCTATTCCCCGCACAAGAATATATGTGACTAGTAAGAATCTTAAAACCTATGTATTGATATCTGTCTGGAAGTGAGTCAAGTGGGTGTAAAGCCGCATAAACACAACCATGAAAAGCAGATAAACCCCATTATAAAAATAAATTACTTTTAAAAACCCGTAAAACAAAGACAGTGAAAGAGAGAGAAATTCTTACAAAATTCGTTCAGAGGCTGTGATGCAACCTGGATTGACCATATCTACACCCACACCTGGATGAGACATAAGGGAGGACACTCTTGGGGCTGAGAGGTTGGGTGAGGTTGGGTGAGCAAACGCAGACCCTTTAAAGTAATACTGCGTGGTACCCATCCCATGGGTCCCAAATCTCCAGGTTCAAGGGCATCTTCCTACATCGAAAACATGCATGAGAAACCCAGAAGATGGTACACCGTGTGATTTTGAAAGGTTTCTAAAACGCACCTCATTTCTCATCTCCTTGTGCTCGGTTTCGCCATTCCAGCTACTTTACTAGCAATCTCCCTACTTGGAGAATCAGCACCTTATCCTCCTGTTCCCTACAGGTTGCAATTTGTCCTGAGGATGAACGGGAAGAGGGGCAACCAATGAGAGACTAGATCTAGGTGTTGGGACAGGCACAGGTCACTCTATTTTCCCAACAGGAAGAAGAATTAACCACAGGCTCAGCCTGCCGCCCAGAAGCAGAATAGGGCCTGAGGCAATCCCGCGCTTTTGCGGCCAGCTCCCAAAAAAGACAGTTGAAAAATGGAGCTCAGGGAAACTGCAATTCACAAACCCGCAGAGTTATAAATGATTACTCTCATCCACAGATATATTGAGGGAAGGCAACGAAGAGGATTTGAAAGCAAGGCAGAATTGCAGGAAACAGATTTCAGGAGGTAGATACGAATCGCCTTTAAAGCACATGAAAAGCGGCAAAACGTCGACAATGATGCCCTTGTCCAAAAAGGGCGTATGCGTTTTTTCCTGAATATATTCAGGAAAAAACGCATACGCCCTTTTTGGCCAACCAAGCAACCTGGAAAGGCAAATCAGCGCTACAAAGAAGTCTCGCTTCCCATCGGTCAAAAGGGCCATGCTGCAAAAAGTGTCAAACCCAGAAATCCAGGACAGGCCATGGAGAAATGGCAGCCTTGCTACACTGATGGGCGGGATGTAAATTGCCAACAGCCACTCTGGAGAAGTGTACGTTGTGTCCTGAAACATGGAAAAAAAACAGCTTAGGGAGCATAGGGCACGTCCACTCATGGGCGTATAAATTGGAAAAACTAAAAATCAGCAAGACACAGGCACCGGAAAGTTTAGGGCTGCTCTGTTGACAAGAACCTCCACTTCATGACACCTTAAATATCCCAGGAAAGAGAAAAATGGATAAAGAAGTTGTGGTCCTTATGTACAATGGAATATCACTCAGACATGAAATCAATGTTATAAGGCTAGTAGAAGCAAGATGAGTGGAGTTAGGTACGACCATTCTAAGTGAAATAAGTCACACAGAAAAAGACACTTATCATAAGCTATCACTTATAGAGGGAATGTAAAAACCGCTACACTTGAACTGAATTACAAAACAGAACAGAGTCACACGTTTAGAAAACACACTATAGCTGCTTAACAGGAAAGGTGAGGTGGGATGATGCATAAAACAAGGGTTTCAAATTCGCTCACATACCGTTCCATACACCCAATATGTAATAGACAAGACCTACTCCTTGCTCAGTGAACTGGACTCAACACCCCCTATTCACCGCACAAGAATATATGTGACTAGTAAGAATCTTAAAACCTATGTATTGATATCTGTCTGGAAGTGAGTCAAGTGGGTGTAAAGCCGCATAAACACAGCCATGAAAAGCAGCTAAACCCCATTATAAAAATAAATTACTTTTAAAAACCCGTAAAACAAAGACAGTGAAAGAGAGAGAAATTCTTACAAAATTCGTTCAGAGGCTGTGATGCAACCTGGATTGACCATATCTAGACCCACAGCTGGATGAGACATAAGGGTGGACACTCTTGGGGCTGAGAGTTTGGGTGAGGTTGGGTGAGCAAATGCAGACCCTTTAAAGTAATACTGCGTGGTACCCATCCCATGGGTCCCAAATCTCCAGTTTAAAGGGAATCTTCCTACATCGAAAACATGCATGAGAAACCCAGAAGATGGTACACCGTGTGATTTTGAAAGGTTTCTAAAACGCACCTCATTTCTCATCTCCTTGTGCTCGGTTTCGCCATTCCAGCTACTTTACTAGCAATCTCCCTACTTGGAGAATCAGCACCTTTAACCTCCTGTTCCCTACAGGTTGCAATTTGTCCTGAGGATGAACGGGAAGAGGGGCAACCAATGAGAGACTAGATCTAGGTGTTGGGACAGGCACAGGTCACTCTATTTTCCCAACAGGAAGAAGAATTAACCACAGACTCAGCCTGCCGCCCGGAACCAGAATAGGGCCTGAGGCAATCCCGCGCTTTTGCGGCCAGCTCCCAAAAAAGACATTGAAAAATGGACCTCAGGGAAACTGCAATTCACAAACCCACAGAGTTATAAATGATAACTCTTATCCACAGATATATTGAGGGAAGGCAACGAAGAGGATTTGAAAGCAAGGCAGAATTGCAGGAAACAGATTTCAGGAGGTAGATACGAATCGCCTTTAAAGCACATGAAAAGCGGCAAAACGTCGACAATGATGCCCTTGGCCAAAAAGGGCGTATGCGTTTTTTCCTGAATATATTCAGGAAAAAACGCATACGCCCTTTTTGGCCAACCAAGCAACCTGGAAAGGCAAATCAGCGCTACAAAGAAGTCTCGCTTCCCATCGGTGAAAAGGGCCATGCTGCAAAAAGTGTCAAAACCAGAAATGCAGGACAGGCCATGGAGAAATGGCAGCCTTGCTACACTGATGGGCGGGATGTAAATTGCCAACAACCACTCTGGAGAAGTGTACGTTGTGTCCTGAAACATCGAAAAAAAACAGCTTAGGGAGCATAGGGCACGTCCACTCATGGGCGTATAAATTGGAAAAACTAAAAATCAGCAAGACACAGGCACCGGAAAGTTTAGGGCTGCTCTGTTGACAAGAACCTCCACTTCATGACACCTTAAATATCCCAGGAAAGAGAAAAATGGATAAACAAGTTGTGGTCCTTATGTACAATGGAATATCACTCACACATGAAATCAATGTCATAAGGCTAGTAGAAGCAAGATGAGTGGAGTTAGGTACGACGATTCTAAGTGAAATAAGTCACACAGAAAAAGACACTTATCATAAGCTATCACTTATAGAGGGAATGTAAAAACCGCTACACTTGAACTGAATTACAAAACAGAACAGAGTCACACGTTTAGAAAACACACTATGGCTGCTTAACGGGAATGGTGAGGTGGGGTGATGCATAAAACAAGGGTTTCAAATTCGCTCAGATACCGTTCCATACACCCAATATGTAATAGACAAGACCTACTCCTTGCTCAGTGAACTGGACTCAACACCCCCTATTCCCCGCACAAGAATATATGTGACTAGTAAGAATCTTAAAACCTATGTATTGATATCTGTCTGGAAGTGAGTCAAGTGGGTGTAAAGCCGCATAAACACAACCATGAAAAGCAGATAAACCCCATTATAAAAATAAATTACTTTTAAAAACCCGTAAAACAAAGACAGTGAAAGAGAGAGAAATTCTTACAAAATTCGTTCAGAGGCTGTGATGCAACCTGGATTGACCATATCTACACCCACACCTGGATGAGACATAAGGGAGGACACTCTTGGGGCTGAGAGGTTGGGTGAGGTTGGGTGAGCAAACGCAGACCCTTTAAAGTAATACTGCGTGGTACCCATCACATGGGTCCCAAATCTCCAGGTTCAAGGACATCTTCCTACATCGAAAACATGCATGAGAAACCCAGAAGATGGTACACCGTGTGATTTTGAAAGGTTTCTAAAACGCACCTCATTTCTCATCTCCTTGTGCTCGGTTTCGCCATTCCAGCTACTTTACTAGCAATCTCCCTATTGGAGAATCAGCACCTTTAACCTCCTGTTCCCTACAGGTTGCAATTTGTCCTGAGGACGAACGGGAAGAGGGGCAACCAATGAGAGACTAGATCTAGGTGTTGGGACAGGCACAGGTCACTCTATTTTCCCAACAGGAAGAAGAATTAACCACAGGCTCAGCCTGCCGCCCAGAAGCAGAATAGGGCCTGAGGCAATCCCGCGCTTTTGCGGCCAGCTCCCAAAAAAGACAGTTGAAAAATGGAGCTCAGGGAAACTGCAATTCACAAACCCGCAGAGTTATAAATGATAACTCTCATCCACAGATATATTGAGGGAAGGCAACGAAGAGGATTTGAAAGCAAGGCAGAATTGCAGGAAACAGATTTCAGGAGGTAGATACGAATCGCCTTTAAAGCACATGAAAAGCGGCAAAAGGTCGACAATGATGCCCTTGGCCAAAAAGGGCGTATGCGTTTTTTCCTGAATATATTCAGGAAAAAACACATACGCCCTTTTTGGCCAACCAAGCAACCTGGAAAGGCAAATCAGCGCTACAAAGAAGTCTCGCTTCCCATCGGTGAAAAGGGCCATGCTGCAAAAAGTGTCAAAACCAGAAATGCAGGACAGGCCATGGAGAAATGGCAGCCTTGCTACACTGATGGGCGGGATGTAAATTGCCAACAGCCACTCTGGAGAAGTGTACGTTGTGTCCTGAAACATCGAAAAAAAACAGCTTAGGGAGCATAGGGCACGCCCACTCATGGGCGTATAAATTGGAAAAACTAAAAATCAGCAAGACACAGGCACCGGAAAGTTTAGGGCTGCTCTGTTGACAAGAACCTCCACTTCATGACACCTTAAATATCCCAGGAAAGAGAAAAATGGATAAAGAAGTTGTGGTCCTTATGTACAATGGAATATCACTCACACATGAAATCAATGTCATAAGGCTAGTAGAAGCAAGATGAGTGGAGTTAGGTACGACGATTCTAAGTGAAATAAGTCACACAGAAAAAGACACTTATCATAAGCTATCACTTATAGAGGGAATGTAAAAACCGCTACACTTGAACTGAATTACAAAACAGAACAGAGTCACACGTTTAGAAAACACACTATGGCTGCTTAACGGGAATGGTGAGGTGGGGTGATGCATAAAACAAGGGTTTCAAATTCGCTCAGATACCGTTCCATACACCCAATATGTAATAGACAAGACCTACTCCTTGCTCAGTGAACTGGACTCAACACCCCCTATTCCCCGCACAAGAATATATGTGACTAGTAAGAATCTTAAAACCTATGTATTGATATCTGTCTGGAAGTGAGTCAAGTGGGTGTAAAGCCGCATAAACACAACCATGAAAAGCAGCTAAACCCCATTATAAAAATGAATTACTTTTAAAAACCCGTAAAAAAAGATAGTGAAAGAGAGAGAAATTCTTACAAAATTCGTTCAGAGGCTGTGATGCAACCTGGATTGACCATATCTAGACCCACAGCTGGATGAGACATAAGGGTGGACACTCTTGGGGCTGAGAGGTTGGGTGAGGTTGGGTGAGCAAACGCAGACCCTTTAAAGTAATACTGCGTGGTACCCATCCCATGGGTCCCAAATCTCCAGTTTCAAGGGAATCTTCCTACATCGAAAACATGCATGAGAAACCCAGAAGATGGTACACCGTGTGATTTTGAAAGGTTTCTAAAACGCACCTCATTTCTCATCTCCTTGTGCTCGGGTTCGCCATTCCAGCTACTTTACTAGCAATCTCCCTACTTGGAGAATCAGCACCTTTAAGCTCCTGTTCCCTACAGGTTGCAATTTGTCCTGAGGATGAACGGGAAGAGGGGCAACCAATGAGAGACTAGATCTAGGTGTTGGGACAGGCACAGGTCACTCTATTTTCCCAACAGGAAGAAGAATTAACCACAGGCTCAGCCTGCCGCCCGGAAACAGAATAGGCCCTGAGGCAATCCCGCGCTTTTGTGGCCAGCTCCCAAAAAAGACAGTTGAAAAATGGAGCTCAGGGAAACTGCAATTCACAAACCCGCAGAGTTATAAATGATAACTCTCATCCACAGATATATTGAGGGAAGGCAACGAAGAGGATTTGAAAGCAAGGCAGAATTGCAGGAAACAGATTTCAGGAGGTAGATACGAATCGCTTTAAAGCACATGAAAAGCGGCAAAACGTCGACAATGATGCCCTTGGCCAAAAAGGGCGTATGCGTTTTTTCCTGAATATATTCAGGAAAAAACGCATACGCCCTTTTTGGCCAACCAAGCAACCTGGAAAGGCAAATCAGCGCTACAAAGAAGTCTCGCTTCCCATCGGTCAAAAGGGCGATGCTGCAAAATGTGTCAAAACCAGAAATGCAGGACAGGCCATGGAGAAATGGCAGCCTTGCTACACTGATGGGCGGGATGTAAATTGCCAACACCCACTCTGGAGAAGTGTACGTTGTGTCCTGAAACATGGAAAAAAAACAGCTTAGGGAGCATAGGGCACGTCCACTCATGGGCGTATAAATTGGAAAAACTAAAAATCAGCAAGACACAGGCACCGGAAAGTTTAGGGCTGCTCTGTTGACAAGAACCTCCACTTCATGACACCTTAAATATCCCAGGAAAGAGAAAAATGGATAAAGAAGTTGTGGTCCTAATGTACAATGGAATATCACTCAGACATGAAATCAATGTCATAAGGCTAGTAGAAGCAAGATGAGTGGAGTTAGGTACGACGATTCTAAGTGAAATAAGTCACACAGAAAAAGACACTTATCATAAGCTATCACTTATAGAGGGAATGTAAAAACCGCTACACTTGAACTGAATTACAAAACAGAACAGAGTCACACGTTTAGAAAACACACTATAGCTGCTTAACAGGAAAGGTGAGGTGGGGTGATGCATAAAACAAGGGTTTCAAATTCGCTCAGATACCGTTCCATACACCCAATATGTAATAGACAATACCTACTCCTTGCTCAGTGAACTGGACTCAACACCCCCTATTCCCCGCACAAGAATATATGTGACTAGTAAGAATCTTAAAACCTATGTATTGATATCTGTCTGGAAGTGAGTCAAGTGGGTGTAAAGCCGCATAAACACGGCCATGAAAGGCAGCTAAACCCCATTATAAAAATAAATTACTTTTAGAAATCCGTAAAACAAAGACAGTGAAAGAGAGAGAAATTCTTACAAAATTCGTTCAGAGGCTGTGATGCAACCTGGATTGACCATATCTAGACCCACACCTGGATGAGACATAAGGGTGGACACTCTTGGGGCTGAGAGGTTGGGTGAGGTTGGGTGAGCAAACGCAGACCCTTTAAAGTAATACTGCGTGGTACCCATCCCATGGGTCCCAAATCTCCAGGTTCAAGGGCATCTTCCTACATCGAAAACATGCATGAGAAACCCAGAAGATGGTACACCGTGTGATTTTGAAAGGTTTCTAAAACGCACCTCATTTCTCATCTCCTTGTGCTCGGTTTCGCCATTCCAGCTACTTTACTAGCAATCTCCCTACTTGGAGAATCAGCACCTTATCCTCCTGTTCCCTACAGGTTGCAATTTGTCCTGAGGATGAACGGGAAGAGGGGCAACCAATGAGAGACTAGATCTAGGTGTTGGGACAGGCACAGGTCAGTCTATTTTTCCAACAGGAAGAAGAATTAACCACAGGCTCAGCCTGCCGCCCAGAAGCAGAATAGGGCCTGAGGCAATCCCGCGCTTTTGTGGCCAGCTCCAAAAAAGACAGTTGAAAAATGGACCTCAGGGAAACTGCAATTCACAAACCCGCAGAGTTATAAATGATAACTCTCATCCACAGATATATTGAGGGAAGGCAACGAAGAGGATTTGAAAGCAAGGCAGAATTGCAGGAAACAGATTTCAGGAGGTAGATACGAATCGCCTTTAAAGCACGTGAAAAGCGGCAAAACGTCGACAATGATGCCCTTGGCCAAAAAGGGCGTATGCGTTTTTTCCTGAATATATTCAGGAAAAAACGCATACGCCCTTTTTGGCCAACCAAGCAACCTGGAAAGGCAAATCAGCGCTACAAAGAAGTCTCGCTTCCCTTCGGTCAAAAGGGCCATGCTGCAAAAAGTGTCAAAACCAGAAATGCAGGACAGGCCATGGAGAAATGGCAGCCTTGCTACACTGATGGGCGGGATGTAAATTGCCAACAACCACTCTGGAGAAGTGTACGTTGTGTCCTGAAACATCGAAAAAAAACAGCTTAGGGAGCATAGGGCACGTCCACTCATGGGCGTATAAATTGGAAAAACTAAAAATCAGCAAGACACAGGCACCGGAAAGTATAGGGCTGCTCTGTTGACAAGAACCTCCACTTCATGACACCTTAAATATCCCAGGAAAGAGAAAAATGGATAAAGAAGTTGTGGTCCTTATGTACAATGGAATATCACTCAGACATGAAATCAATGTTATAAGGCTAGTAGAAGCAAGATGAGTGGAGTTAGGTACGACGATTCTAAGTGAAATAAGTCACACAGTAAAAGACACTTATCATAAGCTATCACTTATAGAGGGAATGTAAAAACCGCTACACTTGAACTGAATTACAAAACAGAACAGAGTCACACGTTTAGAAAACACACTATAGCTGCTTAACAGGAAAGGTGAGGTGGGGTGATGCATAAAACAAGGGTTTCAAATTCGCTCAGATACCGTTCCATACATACAATATGTAATAGACAAGACCTACTCCTTGCTCAGTGAACTGGACTCAACACCCCCTATTCACCGCACAAGAATATATGTGACTAGTAAGAATCTTAAAACCTATGTATTGATATCTGTCTGGAAGTGAGTCAAGTGGGTGTAAAGCCGCATAAACACAGCCATGAAAGGCAGCTAAACCCCATTATAAAAATAAATTACTTTTAAAAACCCATAAAACAAAGACAGTGAAAGAGAGAGAAATTCTTACAAAATTCGTTCAGAGGCTGTGATGCAACCTGGATTGACCATATCTAGACCCACAGCTGGATGAGACATAAGGGTGGACACTCTTGGGGCTGAGAGTTTGGGTGAGGTTGGGTGAGAAAACGCAGACCCTTTAAAGTAATACTGCGTGGTACCCATCCCATGGGTCCCAAATCTCCAGGTTCAAGGGCATCTTCCTACATCGAAAACATGCATGAGAAACCCAGAAGATGGTACACCGTGTGATTTTGAAAGGTTTCTAAAACGCACCTCATTTCTCATCTCCTTGTGCTCGGTTTCGCCATTCCAGCTACTTTACTAGCAATCTCCCTACTTGGAGAATCAGCACCTTATCCTCCTGTTCCCTACAGGTTGCAATTTGTCCTGCGGATGAACGGGAAGAGGGGCAACCAATGAGAGACTAGATCTAGGTGTTGGGACAGGCACAGGTCACTCTATTTTCCCAACAGGAAGAAGAATTAACCACAGGCTCAGCCTGCCGCCCAGAAGCAGAATAGGGCCTGAGGCAATCCCGCGCTTTTGCGGCCAGCTCCCAAAAAAGACATTTGAAAAATGGAGCTCAGGGAAACTGCAATTCACAAACCCGCAGAGTTATAAATGATAACTCTCATCCACAGATATATTGAGGGAAGGCAACGAAGAGGATTTGAAAGCAAGGCAGAATTGCAGGAAACAGATTTCAGGAGGTAGATACGAATCGCCTTTAAAGCACATGAAAAGCGGCAAAACGTCGACAATGATGCCCTTGGCCAAAAAGGGCGTATGCGTTTTTTCCTGAATATATTCAGGAAAAAACGCATACGCCCTTTTTGGCCAACCAAGCAACCTGGAAAGGCAAATCAGCGCTACAAAGAAGTCTCGCTTCCCTTCGGACAAAAGGGCCATGCTGCAAAAAGTGTCAAAACCAGAAATGCAGGACAGGCCATGGAGAAATGGCAGCCTTGCTACACTGATGGGCGCGATGTAAATTGCCAACAGCCACTCTGGAGAAGTATACGTTGTGTCCTGAAACATCGAAAAAAAACAGCTTAGGGAGCATAGGGCACGTCCACTCATGGGCGTATAAATTGGAAAAACTAAAAATCAGCAAGACACAGGCACCGGAAAGTTTAGGGCTGCTCTGTTGACAAGAACCTCCACTTCATGACACCTTAAATATCCCAGGAAAGAGAAAAATGGATAAAGAAGTTGTGGTCCTTATGTACAATGGAATATCACTCAGACATGAAATCAATGTCATAAGGCTAGTAGAAGCAAGATGAGTGGAGTTAGGTACGACGATTCTAAGTGAAATAAGTCACACAGAAAAAGACACTTATCATAAGCTATCACTTATAGAGGGAATGTAAAAACCGCTACACTTGAACTGAATTACAAAACAGAACTGAGTCACACGTTTAGAAAACACACTATAGCTGCTTAACAGGAAAGGTGAGGTGGGGTGATGCATAAAACAAGGGTTTCAAATTGGCTCAGATACCGTTCCATACACCCAATATGTAATAGACAAGACCTACTCCTTGCTCAGTGAACTGGACTCAACACCCCCTATTCCCCGCACAAGAATATATGTGACTAGTAAGAATCTTAAAACCTATGTATTGATATCTGTCTGGAAGTGAGTCAAGTGGGTGTAAAGCCGCATAAACACAGCCGTGAAAAGCAGCTAAACCCCATTATAAAAATAAATTACTTTTAAAAACCCGTAAAACAAAGACACTGAAAGAGAGAGAAATTCTTACAAAATTCGTTCAGAGGCTGTGATGCAACCTGGATTGACCATATCTAGACCCACACCTGGATGAGACATAAGGGTGGACACTCTTGGGGCTGAGAGGTTGGGCGAGGTTGGGTGAGAAAACGCAGACCCTTTAAAGTAATACTGCGTGGTACCCATCCCATGGGTCCCAAATCTCCAGGTTCAAGGGCATCTTCCTACATCGAAAACATGCATGAGAAACCCAGAAGATGGTACACCATGTGATTTTGAAAGGTTTCTAAAACGCACCTCATTTCTCATCTCCTTGTGCTCGGTTTCGCCATTCCAGCTACTTTACTAGCAATCTCCCTACTTGGAGAATCAGCACCTTTAACCTCCTGTTCCCTACAGGTTGCAATTTGTCCTGAGGACGAACGGGAAGAGGGGCAACCAATGAGAGACTAGATCTAGGTGTTGGGACAGGCACAGGTCACTCTATTTTCCCAACAGGAAGAAGAATTAACCACAGGCTCAGCCTGCCGCCCAGAAGCAGAATAGGGCCTGAGGCAATCCCGCGCTTTTGCGGCCAGCTCCCAAAAAAGTCATTTGAAAAATGGAGCTCAGGGAAACTGCAATTCACAAACCCGCAGAGTTATAAATGATAACTCTCATCCACAGATATATTGAGGGAAGGCAACGAAGAGGATTTGAAAGCAAGGCAGAATTGCAGGAAACAGATTTCAGGAGGTAGATACGAATCGCCTTTAAAGCACATGAAAAGCGGCAAAACGTCGACAATGATGCCCTTGGCCAAAAAGGGCGTATGCGTTTTTTCCTGAATATATTCAGGAAAAAACGCATACGCCCTTTTTGGCCAACCAAGCAACCTGGAAAGGCAAATCAGCGCTACAAAGAAGTCTCGCTTCCCTTCGGACAAAAGGGCCATGCTGCAAAAAGTGTCAAAACCAGAAATGCAGGACAGGCCATGGAGAAATGGCAGCCTTGCTACACTGATGGGCGCGATGTAAATTGCCAAGAGCCACTCTGGAGAAGTATACGTTGTGTCCTGAAACATCGAAAAAAAACAGCTTAGGGAGCATAGGGCACGTCCACTCATGGGCGTATAAATTGGAAAAACTAAAAATCAGCAATACACAGGCACCCGAAAGTTTAGGGCTGCTCTGTTGACAAGAACCTCCACTTCATGACACCTTAAATATCCCAGGAAAGAGAAAAATGGATAAAGAAGTTGTGGTCCTTATGTACAATGGAATATCACTCAGACATGAAATCAATGTCATAAGGCTAGTAGAAGCAAGATGAGTGGAGTTAGGTACGACGATTCTAAGTGAAATAAGTCACACAGAAAAAGACACTTATCATAAGCTATCACTTATAGAGGGAATGTAAAAACCGCTACACTTGAACTGAATTACAAAACAGAACTGAGTCACACGTTTAGAAAACACACTATAGCTGCTTAACAGGAAATGTGAGGTGGGGTGATGCATAAAACAAGGGTTTCAAATTGGCTCAGATACCGTTCCATACACCCAATATGTAATAGACAAGACCTACTCCTTGCTCAGTGAACTGGACTCAACACCCCCTATTCCCCGCACAAGAATATATGTGACTAGTAAGAATCTTAAAACCTATGTATTGATATCTGTCTGGAAGTGAGTCAAGTGGGTGTAAAGCCACATAAACACAGCCGTGAAAAGCAGCTAAACCCCATTATAAAAATAAATTACTTTTAAAAACCCGTAAAACAAAGACACTGAAAGAGAGAGAAATTCTTACAAAATTCGTTCAGAGGCTGTGATGCAACCTGGATTGACCATATCTAGACCCACACCTGGATGAGACATAAGGGTGGACACTCTTGGGGCTGAGAGGTTGGGTGAGGTTGGGTGAGAAAACGCAGACCCTTTAAAGTAATACTGCGTGGTACCCATCCCATGGGTCCCAAATCTCCAGGTTCAAGGGCATCTTCCTACATCGAAAACATGCATGAGAAACCCAGAAGATGGTACACCGTGTGATTTTGAAAGGTTTCTAAAACGCACCTCATTTCTCATCTCCTTGTGCTCGGTTTCGCCATTCCAGCTACTTTACTAGCAATCTCCCTACTTGGAGAATCAGCACCTTTAACCTCCTGTTCCCTACAGGTTGCAATTTGTCCTGAGGACGAACGGGAAGAGGGGCAACCAATGAGAGACTAGATCTAGGTGTTGGGACAGGCACAGGTCACTCTATTTTCCCAACAGGAAGAAGAATTAACCACAGGCTCAGCCTGCCGCCCAGAAGCAGAATAGGGCCTGAGGCAATCCCGCGCTTTTGCGGCCAGCTCCCAAAAAAGACATTTGAAAAATGGAGCTCAGGGAAACTGCAATTCACAAACCCGCAGAGTTATAAATGATAACTCTCATCCACAGATATATTGAGGGAAGGCAACGAAGAGGATTTGAAAGCAAGGCAGAATTGCAGGAAACAGATTTCAGGAGGTAGATACGAATCGCCTTTAAAGCACATGAAAAGCGGCAAAAGGTCGACAATGATGCCCTTGGCCAAAAAGGGCGTATGCGTTTTTTCCTGAATATATTCAGGAAAAAACGCATACGCCCTTTTTGGCCAACCAAGCAACCTGGAAAGGCAAATCAGCGCTACAAAGAAGTCTCGCTTCCCATCGGTGAAAAGGGCCATGCTGCAAAAAGTGTCAAAACCAGAAATGCAGGACAGGCCATGGAGAAATGGCAGCCTTGCTACACTGATGGGCGGGATGTAAATTGCCAACAGCCACTCTGGAGAAGTGTACGTTGTGTCCTGAAACATCGAAAAAAAACAGCTTAGGGAGCATAGGGCACGTCCACTCATGGGCTTATAAATTGGAAAAACTAAAAATCAGCAAGACACAGGCACCGGAAAGTTTAGGGCTGCTCTGTTGACAAGAACCTCCACTTCATGACACCTTAAATATCCCAGGAAAGAGAAAAATGGATAAAGAAGTTGTGGTCCTTATGTACAATGGAATATCACTCAGACATGAAATCAATGTCATAAGGCTAGTAGAAGCAAGATGAGTGGAGTTAGGTACGACGATTCTAAGTGAAATAAGTCACACAGAAAAAGACACTTATCATAAGCTATCACTTATAGAGGGAATGTAAAAACCGCTACACTTGAACTGAATTACAAAACAGAACAGAGTCACACGTTTAGAAAACACACTATGGCTGCTTAACGGGAATGGTGAGGTGGGGTGATGCATAAAACAAGGGTTTCAAATTCGCTCAGATACCGTTCCATACACCCAATATGTAATAGACAAGACCTACTCCTTGCTCAGTGAACTGGACTCAACACCCCCTATTCACCACACAAGAATATATGTGACTAGTAAGAATCTTAAAACCTATGTATTGATATCTCTCTGGAAGTGAGTCAAGTGGGTGTAAAGCCGCATAAACACAGCCATGAAAAGCAGCTAAACCCCATTATAAAAATAAATTACTTTTAAAAACCCATAAAACAAAGACAGTGAAAGAGAGAGAAATTCTTACAAAATTCGTTCAGAGGCTGTGATGCAACCTGGATTGACCATATCAAGACCCACAGCTGGATGAGACATAAGGGTGGACACTCTTGGGGCTGAGAGGTTGGGTGTGGTTGGGTGAGCAAACGCAGACCCTTTAAAGTAATACTGCATGGTACCCATCCCATGGGTCCCAAATCTCCAGGTTCAAGGGCATCTTCCTACATCGAAAACATGCATGAGAAACCCAGAAGATGGTACACCTTGTGATTTTGAAAGGTTTCTAAAACGCACCTCATTTCTCATCTCCTTGTGCTCGGTTTCGCCATTCCAGCTACTTTACTAGCAATCTCCCTACTTGGAGAATCAGCACCTTTAACCTCCTGTTCCCTACAGGTTGCAATTTGTCCTGAGGACGAACGGGAAGAGGGGCAACCAATGAGAGACTAGATCTAGGTGTTGGGACAGGCACAGGTCACTCTATTTTGCCAACAGGAAGAAGAATTAACCACAGGCTCAGCCTGCCGCCCAGAAGCAGAATAGGGCCTGAGGCAATCCCGCGCTTTTGCGGCCAGCTCCCAAAAAAGACAGTTGAAAAATGGACCTCAGGGAAACTGCAATTCACAAACCCGCAGAGTTATAAATGATAACTCTCATCCACAGATATATTGAGGGAAGGCAACGAAGAGGATTTGAAAGCAAGGCAGAATTGCAGGAAACAGATTTCAGGAGGTAGATACGAATCGCCTTTAAAGCACATGAAAAGCGGCAAAACGTCGACAATGATGCCCTTGGCCAAAAAGGGCGTATGCGTTTTTTCCTGAATATATTCAGGAAAAAACGCATACGCCCTTTTTGGCCAACCAAGCAACCTGGAAAGGCAAATCAGCGCTACAAAGACGTCTCGCTTCCCATCGGTGAAAAGGGCCATGCTGCAAAAAGTGTCAAAACCAGAAATGCAGGACAGGCCATGAAGAAATGGCAGCCTTGCTACACTGATGGGCGGGATGTAAATTGCCAACAACCACTCTGGAGAAGTGTACGTTGTGTCCTGAAACATCGAAAAAAAACAGCTTAGGGAGCATAGGGCACGTCCACTCATGGGCGTATAAATTGGGAAAACTAAAAATCAGCAAGACACAGGCACCGGAAAGTTTAGGGCTGCTCTGTTGACAAGAACCTCCACTTCATGACACCTTAAATATCCCAGGAAAGAGAAAAATGTATAAACAAGTTGTGGTCCTTATGTACAATGGAATATCACTCAGACATGAAATCAATGTCATAAGGCTAGTAGAAGCAAGATGAGTGGAGTTAGGTACGACGATTCTAAGTGAAATAAGTCACACAGAAAAAGACACTTATCATAAGCTATCACTTATAGAGGGAATGTAAAAACCGCTACACTTGAACTGAATTACAAAACAGAACAGAGTCACACGTTTAGAAAACACACTATGGCTGCTTAACGGGAATGGTGAGGTGGGGTGATGCATAAAACAAGGGTTTCAAATTCGCTCAGATACCGTTCCATACACCCAATATGTAATAGACAAGACCTACTCCTTGCTCAGTGAACTGGACTCAACACCCCCTATTCCCCACACAAGAATATATGTGACTAGTAAGAATCTTAAAACCTATGTATTGATATCTGTCTGGAAGTGAGTCAAGTGGGTGTAAAGCCGCATAAACACAACCATGAAAAGCAGCTAAACCCCATTATAAAAATAAATTACTTTTAAAAACCCGTAAAACAAAGACAGTGAAAGAGAGAGAAATTCTTTCAAAATTCGTTCAGAGGCTGTGATGCAACCTGGATTGACCATATCTACACCCACAGCTGGATGAGACATAAGGGTGGACACTCTTGGGGCTGAGAGGTTGGGTGAGGTTGGGTGAGCAAACGCAGACCCTTTAAAGTAATACTGCGTGGTACCCATCCCATGGGTCCCAAATCTCCAGGTTCAAGGGCATCTTCCTACATCGAAAACATGCATGAGAAACCCAGAAGATGGTACACCGTGTGATTTTGAAACGTTTCTAAAACGCACCTCATTTCTCATCTCCTTGTGCTCGGTTTCGCCATTCCAGCTACTTTACTAGCAATCTCCCTACTTGGAGAATCAGCACCTTTAACCTCCTGTTCCCTACAGGTTGCAATTTGTCCTGAGGACGAACGGGAAGAGGGGGAACCAATGAGAGACTAGATCTAGGTGTTGGGACAGGCACAGGTCACTCTATTTTCCCAACAGGAAGAAGAATTAACCACAGGCTCAGCCTGCCGCCCAGAAGCAGAATAGGGCCTGAGGCAATCCCGCGCTTTTGCGGCCAGCTCCCAAAAAAGACAGTTGAAAAATGGAGCTCAGGGAAACTGCAATTCACAAACCCGCAGAGTTATAAATGATAACTCTCATCCACAGATATATTGAGGGAAGGCAACGAAGAGGATTTGAAAGCAAGGCAGAATTGCAGGAAACAGATTTCAGGAGGTAGATACGAATCGCCTTTAAAGCACATGAAAAGCGGCAAAACGTCGACAATGATGCCCTTGGCCAAAAAGGGCGTATGCGTTTTTTCCTGAATATATTCAGGAAAAAACGCATACGCCCTTTTTGGCCAACCAAGCAACCTGGAAAGGCAAATCAGCGCTACAAAGAAGTCTCGCTTCCCATCGGTGAAAAGGGCCATGCTGCAAAAAGTGTCAAAACCAGAAATGCAGGACAGGCCATGGAGAAATGGCAGCCTTGCTACACTGATGGGCGGGATGTAAATTGCCAACAACCACTCTGGAGAAGTGTACGTTGTGTCCTGAAACATCGAAAAAAAACAGCTTAGGGAGCATAGGGCACGTCCACTCATGGGCGTATAAATTGGGAAAACTAAAAATCAGCAAGACACAGGCACCGGAAAGTTTAGGGCTGCTCTGTTGACAAGAACCTCCACTTCATGACACCTTAAATATCCCAGGAAAGAGAAAAATGTATAAACAAGTTGTGGTCCTTATGTACAATGGAATATCACTCAGACATGAAATCAATGTCATAAGGCTAGTAGAAGCAAGATGAGTGGAGTTAGGTACGACGATTCTAAGTGAAATAAGTCACACAGAAAAAGACACTTATCATAAGCTATCACTTATAGAGGGAATGTAAAAACCGCTACACTTGAACTGAATTACAAAACAGAACAGAGTCACACGTTTAGAAAACACACTATGGCTGCTTAACGGGAATGGTGAGGTGGGGTGATGCATAAAACAAGGGTTTCAAATTCGCTCAGATACCGTTCCATACACCCAATATGTAATAGACAAGACCTACTCCTTGCTCAGTGAACTGGACTCAACACCCCCTATTCCCCACACAAGAATATATGTGACTAGTAAGAATCTTAAAACCTATGTATTGATATCTGTCTGGAAGTGAGTCAAGTGGGTGTAAAGCCGCATAAACACAACCATGAAAAGCAGCTAAACCCCATTATAAAAATAAATTACTTTTAAAAACCCGTAAAACAAAGACAGTGAAAGAGAGAGAAATTCTTTCAAAATTCGTTCAGAGGCTGTGATGCAACCTGGATTGACCATATCTACACCCACACCTGGATGAGACATAAGGGTGGACACTCTTGGGGCTGAGAGGTTGGGTGAGGTTGGGTGAGCAAACGCAGACCCTTTAAAGTAATACTGCGTGGTACCCATCCCATGGGTCCCAAATCTCCAGGTTCAAGGGCATCTTCCTACATCGAAAACATGCATGAGAAACCCAGAAGATGGTACACCGTGTGATTTTGAAACGTTTCTAAAACGCACCTCATTTCTCATCTCCTTGTGCTCGGTTTCGCCATTCCAGCTACTTTACTAGCAATCTCCCTACTTGGAGAATCAGCACCTTTAACCTCCTGTTCCCTACAGGTTGCAATTTGTCCTGAGGACGAACGGGAAGAGGGGGAACCAATGAGAGACTAGATCTAGGTGTTGGGACAGGCACAGTTCACTCTATTTTCCCAACAGGAAGAAGAATTAACCACAGGCTCAGCCTGCCGCCCAGAAGCAGAATAGGGCCTGAGGCAATCCCGCGCTTTTGCGGCCAGCTCCCAAAAAAGACATTTGAAAAATGGAGCTCAGGGAAACTGCAATTCACAAACCCGCAGAGTTATAAATGATAACTCTCATCCACAGATATATTGAGGGAAGGCAACGAAGAGGATTTGAAAGCAAGGCAGAATTGCAGGAAACAGATTTCAGGAGGTAGATACGAATCGCCTTTAAAGCACATGAAAAGCGGCAAAACGTCGACAATGATGCCCTTGGCCAAAAAGGGCGTATGCGTTTTTTCCTGAATATATTCAGGAAAAAACGCATACGCCCTTTTTGGCCAACCAAGCAACCTGGAAAGGCAAATCAGCGCTACAAAGAAGTCTCGCTTCCCTTCGGACAAAAGGGCCATGCTGCAAAAAGTGTCAAAACCAGAAATGCAGGACAGGCCATGGAGAAATGGCAGCCTTGCTACACTGATGGGCGGGATGTAAATTGCCAACAGCCACTCTGGAGAAGTATACGTTGTGTCCTGAAACATCGAAAAAAAACAGCTTAGGGAGCATAGGGCACGTCCACTCATGGGCGTATAAATTGGAAAAACTAAAAATCAGCAAGACACAGGCACCCGAAAGTTTAGGGCTGCTCTGTTGACAAGAACCTCCACTTCATGACACCTTAAATATCCCAGGAAAGAGAAAAATGGATAAAGAAGTTGTGGTCCTTATGTACAATGGAATATCACTCAGACATGAAATCAATGTCATAAGGTTAGTAGAAGCAAGATGAGTGGAGTTAGGTACGACGATTCTAAGTGAAATAAGTCACACAGAAAAAGACACTTATCATAAGCTATCACTTATAGAGGGAATGTAAAAACCGCTACACTTGAACTGAATTACAAAACAGAACAGAGTCACACGTTTAGAAAACACACTATGGCTGCTTAACGGGAATGGTGAGGTGGGGTGATGCATAAAACAAGGGTTTCAAATTCGCTCAGATACCGTTCCATACACCCAATATGTAATAGACAAGACCTACTCCTTGCTCAGTGAACTGGACTCAACACCCCCTATTCACCACACAAGAATATATGTGACTAGTAAGAATCTTAAAACCTATGTATTGATATCTCTCTGGAAGTGAGTCAAGTGGGTGTAAAGCCGCATAAACACAGCCATGAAAAGCAGCTAAACCCCATTATAAAAATAAATTACTTTTAAAAACCCATAAAACAAAGACAGTGAAAGAGAGAGAAATTCTTACAAAATTCGTTCAGAGGCTGTGATGCAACCTGGATTGACCATATCAAGACCCACAGCTGGATGAGACATAAGGGTGGACACTCTTGGGGCTGAGAGGTTGGGTGTGGTTGGGTGAGCAAACGCAGACCCTTTAAAGTAATACTGCGTGGTACCCATCCCATGGGTCCCAAATCTCCAGGTTCAAGGGCATCTTCCTACATCGAAAACATGCATGAGAAACCCAGAAGATGGTACACCGTGTGATTTTCAAAGGTTTCTAAAACGCACCTCATTTCTCATCTCCTTGTGCTCGGGTTCGCCATTCCAGCTACTTTACTAGCAATCTCCCTACTTGGAGAATCAGCACCTTTAACCTCCTGTTCCCTACAGGTTGCAATTTGTCCTGAGGACGAACGGGAAGAGGGGCAACCAATGAGAGACTAGATCTAGGTGTTGGGACAGGCACAGGTCACTCTATTTTCCCAACAGGAAGAAGAATTAACCACAGGCTCAGCCTGCCGCCCAGAAGCAGAATAGGGCCTGAGGCAATCCCGCGCTTTTGAGGCCAGCTCCCAAAAAAGACAGTTGAAAAATGGACCTCAGGGAAACTGCAATTCACAAACCCGCAGAGTTATAAATGATAACTCTCATCCACAGATATATTGAGGGAAGGCAACGAAGAGGATTTGAAAGCAAGGCAGAATTGCAGGAAACAGATTTCAGGAGGTAGATACGTATCGCCTTTAAAGCACATGAAAAGCGGCAAAACGTCGACAATGATGCCCTTGGCCAAAAAGGGCGTATGCGTTTTTTCCTGAATATATTCAGGAAAAAACGCATACGCCCTTTTTGGCCAACCAAGCAACCTGGAAAGGCAAATCAGCGCTACAAAGAAGTCTCGCTTCCCATCGGTGAAAAGGGCCATGCTGCAAAAAGTGTCAAAACCAGAAATGCAGGACAGGCCATGGAGAAATGGCAGCCTTGCTACACTGATGGGCGGGATGTAAATTGCCAACAACCACTCTGGAGAAGTGTACGTTGTGTCCTGAAACATCGAAAAAAAACAGCTTAGGGAGCATAGGGCACGTCCACTCATGGGCGTATAAATTGGAAAAACTAAAAATCAGCAAGACACAGGCACCGGAAAGTTTAGGGCTGCTCTGTTGACAAGAACCTCCACTTCATGACACCTTAAATATCCCAGGAAAGAGAAAAATGGATAAACAAGTTGTGGTCCTTATGTACAATGGAATATCACTCAGACATGAAATCAATGTCATAAGGCTAGTAGAAGCAAGATGAGTGGAGTTAGGTACGACGATTCTAAGTGAATTAAGTCACACAGAAAAAGACACTTATCATAAGCTATCACTTATAGAGGGAATGTAAAAACCGCTACACTTGAACTGAATTACAAAACAGAACAGAGTCACACGTTTAGAAAACACACTATGGCTGCTTAACGGGAATGGTGAGGTGGGGTGATGCATAAAACAAGGGTTTCAAATTCGCTCAGATACCGTTCCATACACCCAATATGTAATAGACAAGACCTACTCCTTGCTCAGTGAACTGGACTCAACACCCCCTATTCCCCGCACAAGAATATATGTGACTAGTAAGAATCTTAAAACCTATGTATTGATATCTGTCTGGAAGTGAGTCAAGTGGGTGTAAAGCCGCATAAACACAACCATGAAAAGCAGCTAAACCCCATTATAAAAATAAATTACTTTTAAAAACCCGTAAAACAAAGACAGTGAAAGAGAGAGAAATTCTTACAAAATTCGTTCAGAGGCTGTGATGCAACCTGGATTGACCATATCTACACCCACTCCTGGATGAGACATAAGGGTGGACACTCTTGGGGCTGAGAGGTTGGGTGAGGTTGGGTGAGAAAACGCAGACCCTTTAAAGTAATACTGCGTGGTACCCATCCCATGGGTCCCAAATCTCCAGGTTCAAGGGCATCTTCCTACATCGAAAACATGCATGAGAAACCCAGAAGATGGTACACCGTGTGATTTTGAAAGGTTTCTAAAACGCACCTCATTTCTCATCTCCTTGTGCTCGATTTCGCCATTCCAGCTACTTTACTAGCAATCTCCCTACTTGGAGAATCAGCACCTTTAACCTCCTGTTCCCTACAGGTTGCAATTTGTCCTGAGGACGAACGGGAAGAGGGGCAACCAATGAGAGACTAGATCTAGGTGTTGGGACAGGCACAGGTCACTCTATTTTCCCAACAGGAAGAAGAATTAACCACAGGCTCAGCCTGCCGCCCAGAAGCAGAATAGGGCCTGAGGCAATCCCGCGCTTTTGCGGCCAGCTCCCAAAAAAGACATTTGAAAAATGGAGCTCAGGGAAACTGCAATTCACAAACCCGCAGAGTTATAAATGATAACTCTCATCCACAGATATATTGAGGGAAGGCAACGAAGAGGATTTGAAAGCAAGGCAGAATTGCAGGAAACAGATTTCAGGAGGTAGATACGAATCGCCTTTAAAGCACATGAAAAGCGGCAAAACGTCGACAATGATGCCCTTGGCCAAAAAGGGCGTATGCGTTTTTTCCTGAATATATTCAGGAAAAAACGCATACGCCCTTTTTGGCCAACCAAGCAACCTGGAAAGGCAAATCAGCGCTACAAAGAAGTCTCGCTTCCCTTCGGACAAAAGGGCCATGCTGCAAAAAGTGTCAAAACCAGAAATGCAGGACAGGCCATGGAGAAATGGCAGCCTTGCTACACTGATGGGCGGGATGTAAATTGCCAACAGCCACTCTGGAGAAGTATACGTTGTGTCCTGAAACATCGAAAAAAAACAGCTTAGGGAGCATAGGGCACGTCCACTCATGGGCGTATAAATTGGAAAAACTAAAAATCAGCAAGACACAGGCACCCGAAAGTTTAGGGCTGCTCTGTTGACAAGAACCTCCACTTCATGACACCTTAAATATCCCAGGAAAGAGAAAAATGGATAAAGAAGTTGTGGTCCTTATGTACAATGGAATATCACTCAGACATGAAATCAATGTCATAAGGTTAGTAGAAGCAAGATGAGTGGAGTTAGGTACGACGATTCTAAGTGAAATAAGTCACACAGAAAAAGACACTTATCATAAGCTATCACTTATAGAGGGAATGTAAAAACCGCTACACTTGAACTGAATTACAAAACAGAACAGAGTCACACGTTTAGAAAACACACTATGGCTGCTTAACGGGAATGGTGAGGTGGGGTGATGCATAAAACAAGGGTTTCAAATTCGCTCAGATACCGTTCCATACACCCAATATGTAATAGACAAGACCTACTCCTTGCTCAGTGAACTGGACTCAACACCCCCTATTCACCACACAAGAATATATGTGACTAGTAAGAATCTTAAAACCTATGTATTGATATCTCTCTGGAAGTGAGTCAAGTGGGTGTAAAGCCGCATAAACACAGCCATGAAAAGCAGCTAAACCCCATTATAAAAATAAATTACTTTTAAAAACCCATAAAACAAAGACAGTGAAAGAGAGAGAAATTCTTACAAAATTCGTTCAGAGGCTGTGATGCAACCTGGATTGACCATATCAAGACCCACAGCTGGATGAGACATAAGGGTGGACACTCTTGGGGCTGAGAGGTTGGGTGTGGTTGGGTGAGCAAACGCAGACCCTTTAAAGTAATACTGCGTGGTACCCATCCCATGGGTCCCAAATCTCCAGGTTCAAGGGCATCTTCCTACATCGAAAACATGCATGAGAAACCCAGAAGATGGTACACCGTGTGATTTTCAAAGGTTTCTAAAACGCACCTCATTTCTCATCTCCTTGTGCTCGGGTTCGCCATTCCAGCTACTTTACTAGCAATCTCCCTACTTGGAGAATCAGCACCTTTAACCTCCTGTTCCCTACAGGTTGCAATTTGTCCTGAGGACGAACGGGAAGAGGGGCAACCAATGAGAGACTAGATCTAGGTGTTGGGACAGGCACAGGTCACTCTATTTTCCCAACAGGAAGAAGAATTAACCACAGGCTCAGCCTGCCGCCCAGAAGCAGAATAGGGCCTGAGGCAATCCCGCGCTTTTGAGGCCAGCTCCCAAAAAAGACAGTTGAAAAATGGACCTCAGGGAAACTGCAATTCACAAACCCGCAGAGTTATAAATGATAACTCTCATCCACAGATATATTGAGGGAAGGCAACGAAGAGGATTTGAAAGCAAGGCAGAATTGCAGGAAACAGATTTCAGGAGGTAGATACGAATCGCCTTTAAAGCACATGAAAAGCGGCAAAACGTCGACAATGATGCCCTTGGCCAAAAAGGGCGTATGCGTTTTTTCCTGAATATATTCAGGAAAAAACGCATACGCCCTTTTTGGCCAACCAAGCAACCTGGAAAGGCAAATCAGCGCTACAAAGAAGTCTCGCTTCCCATCGGTGAAAAGGGCCATGCTGCAAAAAGTGTCAAAACCAGAAATGCAGGACAGGCCATGGAGAAATGGCAGCCTTGCTACACTGATGGGCGGGATGTAAATTGCCAACAACCACTCTGGAGAAGTGTACGTTGTGTCCTGAAACATCGAAAAAAAACAGCTTAGGGAGCATAGGGCACGTCCACTCATGGGCGTATAAATTGGAAAAACTAAAAATCAGCAAGACACAGGCACCGGAAAGTTTAGGGCTGCTCTGTTGACAAGAACCTCCACTTCATGACACCTTAAATATCCCAGGAAAGAGAAAAATGGATAAACAAGTTGTGGTCCTTATGTACAATGGAATATCACTCAGACATGAAATCAATGTCATAAGGCTAGTAGAAGCAAGATGAGTGGAGTTAGGTACGACGATTCTAAGTGAATTAAGTCACACAGAAAAAGACACTTATCATAAGCTATCACTTATAGAGGGAATGTAAAAACCGCTACACTTGAACTGAATTACAAAACAGAACAGAGTCACACGTTTAGAAAACACACTATGGCTGCTTAACGGGAATGGTGAGGTGGGGTGATGCATAAAACAAGGGTTTCAAATTCGCTCAGATACCGTTCCATACACCCAATATGTAATAGACAAGACCTACTCCTTGCTCAGTGAACTGGACTCAACACCCCCTATTCCCCGCACAAGAATATATGTGACTAGTAAGAATCTTAAAACCTATGTATTGATATCTGTCTGGAAGTGAGTCAAGTGGGTGTAAAGCCGCATAAACACAACCATGAAAAGCAGCTAAACCCCATTATAAAAATAAATTACTTTTAAAAACCCGTAAAACAAAGACAGTGAAAGAGAGAGAAATTCTTACAAAATTCGTTCAGAGGCTGTGATGCAACCTGGATTGACCATATCTACACCCACTCCTGGATGAGACATAAGGGTGGACACTCTTGGGGCTGAGAGGTTGGGTGAGGTTGGGTGAGAAAACGCAGACCCTTTAAAGTAATACTGCGTGGTACCCATCCCATGGGTCCCAAATCTCCAGGTTCAAGGGCATCTTCCTACATCGAAAACATGCATGAGAAACCCAGAAGATGGTACACCGTGTGATTTTGAAAGGTTTCTAAAACGCACCTCATTTCTCATCTCCTTGTGCTCGATTTCGCCATTCCAGCTACTTTACTAGCAATCTCCCTACTTGGAGAATCAGCACCTTTAACCTCCTGTTCCCTACAGGTTGCAATTTGTCCTGAGGACGAACGGGAAGAGGGGCAACCAATGAGAGACTAGATCTAGGTGTTGGGACAGGCACAGGTCACTCTATTTTCCCAACAGGAAGAAGAATTAACCACAGGCTCAGCCTGCCGCCCAGAAGCAGAATAGGGCCTGAGGCAATCCCGCGCTTTTGCGGCCAGCTCCCAAAAAAGACAGTTGAAAAATGGACCTCAGGGAAACTGCAATTCACAAACCCGCAGAGTTATAAATGATAACTCTCATCCACAGATATATTGAGGGAAGGCAACGAAGAGGATTTGAAAGCAAGGCAGAATTGCAGGAAACAGATTTCAGGAGGTAGATACGAATCGCCTTTAAAGCACATGAAAAGCGGCAAAAGGTCGACAATGATGCCCTTGGCCAAAAAGGGCGTATGCGTTTTTTCCTGAATATATTCAGGAAAAAACACATACGCCCTTCTTGGCCAACCAAGCAACCTGGAAAGGCAAATCAGCGCTACAAAGAAATCTCGCTTCCCATCGGTGAAAAGGGCCATGCTGCAAAAAGTGTCAAAACCAGAAATGCAGGACAGGCCATGGAGAAATGGCAGCCTTGCTACACTGATGGGCGGGATGTAAATTGCCAACAGCCACTCTGGAGAAGTGTACGTTGTGTCCTGAAACATCGAAAAAAAACAGCCTAGGGAGCATAGGGCACGTCCACTCATGGGCGTATAAATTGGAAAAACTAAAAATCAGCAAGACACAGGCACCCGAAAGTTTAGGGCTGCTCTGTTGACAAGAACCTCCACTTCATGACACCTTAAATATCCCAGGAAAGAGAAAAATGGATAAAGAAGTTGTGGTCCTTATGTACAATGGAATATCACTCAGACATGAAATCAATATCATAAGGCTAGTAGAAGCAAGATGAGTGGAGTTAGGTACGACGATTCTAAGTGAAATAAGTCACACAGAAAAAGACACTTATCATAAGCTATCACTTATAGAGGGAATGTAAAAACCGCTACACTTGAACTGAATTACAAAACAGAACAGAGTCACACGTTTAGAAAACACACTATAGCTGCTTAACAGGAAAGGTGAGGTGGGGTGATGCATAAAACAAGGGTTTCAAATTGGCTCAGATACCGTTCCATACACCCAATATGTAATAGACAAGACCTACTCCTTGCTCAGTGAACTGGACTCAACACCCCCTATTCCCCGCACAAGAATATATGTGACTAGTAAGAATCTTAAAACCTATGTATTGATATCTGTCTGGAAGTGAGTCAAGTGGGTGTAAAGCCGCATAAACACAGCCATGAAAGGCAGCTAAACCCCATTATAAAAATAAATTACTTTTAAAAACCCGTAAAACAAAGACAGTGAAAGAGAGAGAAATTCTTACAAAATTCGTTCAGAGGCTGTGATGCAACCTGGATTGACCATATCTAGACCCACACCTGGATGAGACATAAGGGTGGACACTCTTGGGGCTGAGAGGTTGGGTGAGGTTGGGTGAGAAAACGCAGACCCTTTAAAGTAATACTGCGTGGTACCCATCCCATGGGTCCCAAATCTCCAGGTTCAAGGGCATCTTCCTACATCGAAAACATGCATGAGAAACCCAGAAGATGGTACACCGTGTGATTTTGAAAGGTTTCTAAAACGCACCTCATTTCTCATCTCCTTGTGCTCGGTTTCGCCATTCCAGCTACTTTACTAGCAATCTCCCTACTTGGAGAATCAGCACCTTATCCTCCTGTTCCCTACAGGTTGCAATTTGTCCTGAGGATGAACGGGAAGAGGGGCAACCAATGAGAGACTAGATCTAGGTGTTGGGACAGGCACAGGTCACTCTATTTTCCCAACAGGAAGAAGAATTAACCACAGGCTCAGCCTGCCGCCCAGAAGCAGAATAGGGCCTGAGGCAATCCCGCGCTTTTGCGGCCAGCTCCCAAAAAAGACATTTGAAAAATGGAGCTCAGGGAAACTGCAATTCACAAACCCGCAGAGTTATAAATGATAACTCTCATCCACAGATATATTGAGGGAAGGCAACGAAGAGGATTTGAAAGCAAGGCAGAATTGCAGGAAACAGATTTCAGGAGGTAGATACGAATCGCCTTTAAAGCACATGAAAAGCGGCAAAAGGTCGACAATGATGCCCTTGGCCAAAAAGGGCGTATGCGTTTTTTCCTGAATATATTCAGGAAAAAACGCATACGCCCTTTTTGGCCAACCAAGCAACCTGGAAAGGCAAATCAGCGCTACAAAGAAGTCTCGCTTCCCATCGGTGAAAAGGGCCATGCTGCAAAAAGTGTCAAAACCAGAAATGCAGGACAGGCCATGGAGAAATGGCAGCCTTGCTACGCTGATGGGCGGGATGTAAATTGCCAGCAGCCACTCTGGAGAAGTGTACGGTGTGTCCTGAAACATCGAAAAAAAACAGCTTAGGGAGCATAGGGCACGTCCACTCATGGGCGTATAAATTGGAAAAACTAAAAATCAGCAAGACACAGGCACCGGAAAGTTTAGGGCTGCTCTGTTGACAAGAACCTCCACTTCATGACACCTTAAATATCCCAGGAAAGAGAAAAATGGATAAACAAGTTGTGGTCCTTATGTACAATGGAATATCACTCAGACATGAAATCAATGTCATAAGGCTAGTAGAAGCAAGATGAGTGGAGTTAGGTACGACGATTCTAAGTGAAATAAGTCACACAGAAAAAGACACTTATCATAAGCTATCACTTATAGAGGGAATGTAAAAACCGCTACACTTGAACTGAATTACAAAACAGAACAGAGTCACACGTTTAGAAAACACACTATGGCTGCTTAACGGGAATGGTGAGGTGGGGTGATGCATAAAACAAGGGTTTCAAATTCGCTCAGATACCGTTCCATACACCCAATATGTAATAGACAAGACCTACTCCTTGCTCAGTGAACTGGACTCAACACCTCCTATTCCCCGCACAAGAATATATGTGACTAGTAAGAATCTTAAAACCTATGTATTGATATCTGTCTGGAAGTGAGTCAAGTGGGTGTAAAGCCGCATAAACACAACCATGAAAAGCAGCTAAACCCCATTATAAAAATAAATTACTTTTAAAAACCCGTAAAACAAAGACAGTGAAAGAGAGAGAAATTCTTACAAAATTCGTTCAGAGGCTGTGATGCAACCTGGATTGACCATATCTACACCCACTCCTGGATGAGACATAAGGGTGGACACTCTTGGGGCTGAGAGGTTGGGTGAGGTTGGGTGAGAAAACGCAGACCCTTTAAAGTAATACTGCGTGGTACCCATCCCATGGGTCCCAAATCTCCAGGTTCAAGGGCATCTTCCTACATCGAAAACATGCATGAGAAACCCAGAAGATGGTACACCGTGTGATTTTGAAAGGTTTCTAAAACGCACCTCATTTCTCATCTCCTTGTGCTCGGTTTCGCCATTCCAGCTACTTTACTAGCAATCTCCCTACTTGGAGAATCAGCACCTTTAACCTCCTGTTCCCTACAGGTTGCAATTTGTCCTGAGGACGAACGGGAAGAGGGGCAACCAATGAGAGACTAGATCTAGGTGTTGGGACAGGCACAGGTCACTCTATTTTCCCAACAGGAAGAAGAATTAACCACAGGCTCAGCCTGCCGCCCAGAAGCAGAATAGGGCCTGAGGCAATCGCGCGCTTTTGCGGCCAGCTCCCAAAAAAGACATTTGAAAAATGGAGCTCAGGGAAACTGCAATTCACAAACCCGCAGAGTTATAAATGATAACTCTCATCCACAGATATATTGAGGGAAGGCAACGAAGAGGATTTGAAAGCAAGGCAGAATTGCAGGAAACAGATTTCAGGAGGTAGATACGAATCGCCTTTAAAGCACATGAAAAGCGGCAAAAGGTTGACAATGATGCCCTTGGCCAAAAAGGGCGTATGCGTTTTTTCCTGAATATATTCAGGAAAAAACACATACGCCCTTCTTGGCCAACCAAGCAACCTGGAAAGGCAAATCAGCGCTACAAAGAAGTCTCGCTTCCCATCGGTGAAAAGGGCCATGCTGCAAAAAGTGTCAAAACCAGAAATGCAGGACAGGCCATGGAGAAATGGCAGCCTTGCTACACTGATGGGCGGGATGTAAATTGCCAACAGCCACTCTGGAGAAGTGTACGTTGTGTCCTGAAACATCGAAAAAAAACAGCTTAGGGAGCATAGGGCACGTCCACTCATGGGCGTATAAATTGGAAAAACTAAAAATCAGCAAGACACAGGCACCCGAAAGTTTAGGGCTGCTCTGTTGACAAGAACCTCCACTTCATGACACCTTAAATATCCCAGGAAAGAGAAAAATGGATAAAGAAGTTGTGGTCCTTATGTACAATGGAATATCACTCAGACATGAAATCAATATCATAAGGCTAGTAGAATCAAGATGAGTGGAGTTAGGTACGACGATTCTAAGTGAAATAAGTCACACAGAAAAAGACACTTATCATAAGCTATCACTTATAGAGGGAATGTAAAAACCGCTACACTTGAACTGAATTACAAAACAGAACAGAGTCACACGTTTAGAAAACACACTATAGCTGCTTAACAGGAAAGGTGAGGTGGGGTGATGCATAAAACAAGGGTTTCAAATTGGCTCAGATACCGTTCCATACACCCAATATGTAATAGACAAGACCTACTCCTTGCTCAGTGAACTGGACTCAACACCCCCTATTCCCCGCACAAGAATATATGTGACTAGTAAGAATCTTAAAACCTATGTATTGATATCTGTCTGGAAGTGAGTCAAGTGGGTGTAAAGCCGCATAAACACAGCCATGAAAGGCAGCTAAACCCCATTATAAAAATAAATTACTTTTAAAAACCCGTAAAACAAAGACAGTGAAAGAGAGAGAAATTCTTACAAAATTCGTTCAGAGGCTGTGATGCAACCTGGATTGACCATATCTAGACCCACACCTGGATGAGACATAAGGGTGGACACTCTTGGGGCTGAGAGGTTGGGTGAGGTTGGGTGAGAAAACGCAGACCCTTTAAAGTAATACTGCGTGGTACCCATCCCATGGGTCCCAAATCTCCAGGTTCAAGGGCATCTTCCTACATCGAAAACATGCATGAGAAACCCAGAAGATGGTACACCGTGTGATTTTGAAAGGTTACTAAAACGCACCTCAATTCTCATCTCCTTGTGCTCGGTTTCGCCATTCCAGCTACTTTACTAGCAATCTCCCTACTTGGAGAATCAGCACCTTTAACCTCCTGTTCCCTACAGGTTGCAATTTGTCCTGAGGACGAACGGGAAGAGGGGCAACCAATGAGAGACTAGATCTAGGTGTTGGGACAGGCACAGGTCACTCTATTTTCCCAACAGGAAGAAGAATTAACCACAGGCTCAGCCTGCCGCCCAGAAGCAGAATAGGGCCTGAGGCAATCCCGCGCTTTTGCGGCCAGCTCCCAAAAAAGACATTTGAAAAATGGAGCTCAGGGAAACTGCAATTCACAAACCCGCAGAGTTATAAATGATAACTCTCATCCACTGATATATTGAGGGAAGGCAACGAAGAGGATTTGAAAGCAAGGCAGAATTGCAGGAAACAGATTTCAGGAGGTAGATACGAATCCCCTTTAAAGCACATGAAAAGCGGCAAAAGGTCGACAATGATGCCCTTGGCCAAAAAGGGCGTATGCGTTTTTTCCTGAATATATTCAGGAAAAAACACATACGCCCTTTTTGGCCAACCAAGCAACCTGGAAAGGCAAATCAGCGCTACAAAGAAGTCTCGCTTCCCATCGGTGAAAAGGGCCATGCTGCAAAAAGTGTCAAAACCAGAAATGCAGGACAGGCCATGGAGAAATGGCAGCCTTGCTACACTGATGGGCGGGATGTAAATTGCCAACAGCCACTCTGGAGAAGTGTACGTTGTGTCCTGAAACATCGAAAAAAAACAGCTTAGGGAGCATAGGGCACGTCCACTCATGGGCGTATAAATTGGAAAAACTAAAAATCAGCAAGACACAGGCACCGGAAAGTTTAGGGCTGCTCTGTTGACAAGAACCTCCACTTCATGACACCTTAAATATCCCAGGAAAGAGAAAAATGGATAAAGAAGTTGTGGTCCTTATGTACAATGGAATATCACTCAGACATGAAATCAATGTCTCATAAGGCTAGTAGAAGCAAGATGAGTGGAGTTAGGTACGACGATTCTAAGTGAAATAAGTCACACAGAAAAAGACACTTATCATAAGCTATCACTTATAGATGGAATGTAAAAACCGCTACACTTGAACTGAATTACAAAACAGAACAGAGTCACACGTTTAGAAAACACACTATGGCTGCTTAACGGGAATGGTGAGGTGGGGTGATGCATAAAACAAGGGTTTCAAATTCGCTCAGATACCGTTCCATACACCCAATATGTAATAGACAAGACCTACTCCTTGCTCAGTGAACTGGACTCAACACCCCCTATTCACCACACAAGAATATATGTGACTAGTAAGAATCTTAAAACCTATGTATTGATATCTCTCTGGAAGTGAGTCAAGTGGGTGTAAAGCCGCATAAACACAGCCATGAAAAGCAGCTAAACCCCATTATAAAAATAAATTACTTTTAAAAACCCATAAAACAAAGACAGTGAAAGAGAGAGAAATTCTTACAAAATTCGTTCAGAGGCTGTGATGCAACCTGGATTGACCATATCAAGACCCACAGCTGGATGAGACATAAGGGTGGACACTCTTGGGGCTGAGAGGTTGGGTGTGGTTGGGTGAGCAAACGCAGACCCTTTAAAGTAATACTGCGTGGTACCCATCCCATGGGTCCCAAATCTCCAGGTTCAAGGGCATCTTCCTACATCGAAAACATGCATGAGAAACCCAGAAGATGGTACACCGTGTGATTTTCAAAGGTTTCTAAAACGCACCTCATTTCTCATCTCCTTGTGCTCGGGTTCGCCATTCCAGCTACTTTACTAGCAATCTCCCTACTTGGAGAATCAGCACCTTTAACCTCCTGTTCCCTACAGGTTGCAATTTGTCCTGAGGACGAACGGGAAGAGGGGCAACCAATGAGAGACTAGATCTAGGTGTTGGGACAGGCACAGGTCACTCTATTTTCCCAACAGGAAGAAGAATTAACCACAGGCTCAGCCTGCCGCCCAGAAGCAGAATAGGGCCTGAGGCAATCCCGCGCTTTTGAGGCCAGCTCCCAAAAAAGACAGTTGAAAAATGGACCTCAGGGAAACTGCAATTCACAAACCCGCAGAGTTATAAATGATAACTCTCATCCACAGATATATTGAGGGAAGGCAACGAAGAGGATTTGAAAGCAAGGCAGAATTGCAGGAAACAGATTTCAGGAGGTAGATACGAATCGCCTTTAAAGCACATGAAAAGCGGCAAAACGTCGACAATGATGCCCTTGGCGAAAAAGGGCGTATGCGTTTTTTCCTGAATATATTCAGGAAAAAACGCATACGCCCTTTTTGGCCAACCAAGCAACCTGGAAAGGCAAATCAGCGCTACAAAGAAGTCTCGCTTCCCATCGGTGAAAAGGGCCATGCTGCAAAAAGTGTCAAAACCAGAAATGCAGGACAGGCCATGGAGAAATGGCAGCCTTGCTACACTGATGGGCGGGATGTAAATTGCCAACAACCACTCTGGAGAAGTGTACGTTGTGTCCTGAAACATCGAAAAAAAACAGCTTAGGGAGCATAGGGCACGTCCACTCATGGGCGTATAAATTGGAAAAACTAAAAATCAGCAAGACACAGGCACCGGAAAGTTTAGGGCTGCTCTGTTGACAAGAACCTCCACTTCATGACACCTTAAATATCCCAGGAAAGAGAAAAATGGATAAAGAAGTTGTGGTCCTTATGTACAATGGAATATCACTCAGACATGAAATCAATGTCATAAGGCTAGTAGAAGCAAGATGAGTGGAGTTAGGTACGACGATTCTAAGTGAAATAAGTCACACAGAAAAAGACACTTATCATAAGCTATCACTTATAGAGGGAATGTAGAAACCGCTACACTTGAACTGAATTACAAAACAGAACAGAGTCACACGTTTAGAAAACACACTATGGCTGCTTAACGGGAATGGTGAGGTGGGGTGATGCATAAAACAAGGGTTTCAAATTCGCTCAGATACCGTTCCATACACCCAATATGTAATAGACAAGACCTACTCCTTGCTCAGTGAACTGGACTCAACACCCCCTATTCCCCGCACAAGAATATATGTGAATAGTAAGAATCTTAAAACCTATGTATTGATATCTGTCTGGAAGTGAGTCAAGTGGGTGTAAAGCCGCATAAACACAACCATGAAAAGCAGCTAAACCCCATTATAAAAATAAATTACTTTTAAAAACCCGTAAAACAAAGACAGTGAAAGAGAGAGAAATTCTTACAAAATTCGTTCAGAGGCTGTGATGCAACCTGGATTGACCATATCTACACCCACTCCTGGATGAGACATAAGGGTGGACACTCTTGGGGCTGAGAGGTTGGGTGAGGTTGGGTGAGAAAACGCAGACCCTTTAAAGTAATACTGCGTGGTACCCATCCCATGGGTCCCAAATCTCCAGGTTCAAGGGCATCTTCCTACATCGAAAACATGCATGAGAAACCCAGAAGATGGTACACCGTGTGATTTTCAAAGGTTTCTAAAACGCACCTCATTTCTCATCTCCTTGTGCTCGGTTTCGCCATTCCAGCTACTTTACTAGCAATCTCCCTACTTGGAGAATCAGCACCTTTAACCTCCTGTTCCCTACAGGTTGCAATTTGTCCTGAGGACGAACGGGAAGAGGGGCAACCAATGAGAGACTAGATCTAGGTGTTGGGACAGGCACAGGTCACTCTATTTTCCCAACAGGAAGAAGAATTAACCACAGGCTCAGCCTGCCGCCCAGAAGCAGAATAGGGCCTGAGGCAATCCCGCGCTTTTGCGGCCAGCTCCCAAAAAAGACATTTGAAAAATGGAGCTCAGGGAAACTGCAATTCACAAACCCGCAGAGTTATAAATGATAACTCTCATCCACAGATATATTGAGGGAAGGCAACGAAGAGGATTTGAAAGCAAGGCAGAATTGCAGGAAACAGATTTCAGGAGGTAGATACGAATCGCCTTTAAAGCACATGAAAAGCGGCAAAAGGTCGACAATGATGCCCTTGGCCAAAAAGGGCGTATGCGTTTTTTCCTGAATATATTCAGGAAAAAACACATACGCCCTTCTTGGCCAACCAAGCAACCTGGAAAGGCAAATCAGCGCTACAAAGAAGTCTCGCTTCCCATCGGTCAAAAGGGCCATGCTGCAAAAAGTGTCAAAACCAGAAATGCAGGACAGGCCATGGAGAAATGGCAGCCTTGCTACACTGATGGGCGGGATGTAAATTGCCAACAGCCACTCTGGAGAAGTGTACGTTGTGTCCTGAAACATCGAAAAAAAACAGCTTAGGGAGCATAGGGCACGTCCACTCATGGGCGTATAAATTGGAAAAACTAAAAATCAGCAAGACACAGGCACCCGAAAGTTTAGGGCTGCTCTGTTGACAAGAACCTCCACTTCATGACACCTTAAATATCCCAGGAAAGAGAAAAATGGATAAAGAAGTTGTGGTCCTTATGTACAATGGAATATCACTCAGACATGAAATCAATATCATAAGGCTAGTAGAAGCAAGATGAGTGGAGTTAGGTACGACGATTCTAAGTGAAATAAGTCACACAGAAAAAGACACTTATCATAAGCTATCACTTATAGAGGGAATGTAAAAACCGCTACACTTGAACTGAATTACAAAACAGAACAGAGTCACACGTTTAGAAAACACACTATAGCTGCTTAACAGGAAAGGTGAGGTGGGGTGATGCATAAAACAAGGGTTTCAAATTGGCTCAGATACCGTTCCATACACCCAATATGTAATAGACAAGACCTACTCCTTGCTCAGTGAACTGGACTCAACACCCCCTATTCCCCGCACAAGAATATATGTGACTAGTAAGAATCTTAAAACCTATGTATTGATATCTGTCTGGAAGTGAGTCAAGTGGGTGTAAAGCCGCATAAACACAGCCATGAAAGGCAGCTAAACCCCATTATAAAAATAAATTACTTTTAAAAACCCGTAAAACAAAGACAGTGAAAGAGAGAGAAATTCTTACAAAATTCGTTCAGAGGCTGTGATGCAACCTGGATTGACCATATCTAGACCCACACATGGATGAGACATAAGGGTGGACACTCTTGGGGCTGAGAGGTTGGGTGAGGTTGGGTGAGAAAACGCAGACCCTTTAAAGTAATACTGCGTGGTACCCATCCCATGGGTCCCAAATCTCCAGGTTCAAGGGCATCTTCCTACATCGAAAACATGCATGAGAAACCCAGAAGATGGTACACCGTGTGATTTTGAAAGGTTTCTAAAACGCACCTCATTTCTCATCTCCTTGTGCTCGGTTTCGCCATTCCAGCTACTTTACTAGCAATCTCCCTACTTGGAGAATCAGCACCTTTAACCTCCTGTTCCCTACAGGTTGCAATTTGTCCTGAGGACGAACGGGAAGAGGGGCAACCAATGAGAGACTAGATCTAGGTGTTGGGACAGGCACAGGTCACTCTATTTTCCCAACAGGAAGAAGAATTAACCACAGGCTCAGCCTGCCGCCCAGAAGCAGAATAGGGCCTGAGGCAATCGCGCGCTTTTGCGGCCAGCTCCCAAAAAAGACATTTGAAAAATGGAGCTCAGGGAAACTGCAATTCACAAACCCGCAGAGTTATAAATGATAACTCTCATCCACAGATATATTGAGGGAAGGCAACGAAGAGGATTTGAAAGCAAGGCAGAATTGCAGGAAACAGATTTCAGGAGGTAGATACGAATCGCCTTTAAAGCACATGAAAAGCGGCAAAAGGTCGACAATGATGCCCTTGGCCAAAAAGGGCGTATGCGTTTTTTCCTGAATATATTCAGGAAAAAACACATATGCCCTTTTTGGCCAACCAAGCAACCTGGAAAGGCAAATCAGCGCTACAAAGAAGTCTCGCTTCCCATCGGTGAAAAGGGCCATGCTGCAAAAAGTGTCAAAACCAGAAATGCAGGACAGGCCATGGAGAAATGGCAGCCTTGCTACACTGATGGGCGGGATGTAAATTGCCAACAGCCACTCTGGAGAAGTGTACGTTGTGTCCTGAAACATCGAAAAAAAACAGCTTAGGGAGCATAGGGCACGTCCACTCATGGGCGTATGAATTGGAAAAACTAAAAATCAGCAAGACAAAGGCACCGGAAAGTTTAGGGCTGCTCTGTTGACAAGAACCTCCACTTCATGACACCTTAAATATCCCAGGAAAGAGAAAAATGGATAAACAAGTTGTGGTCCTTATGTACAATGGAATATCACTCAGACATGAAATCAATGTCATAAGGCTAGTAGAAGCAAGATGAGTGGAGTTAGGTACGACGATTCTAAGTGAAATAAGTCACACAGAAAAAGACACTTATCATAAGCTATCACTTATAGAGGGAATGTAAAAACCGCTACACTTGAACTGAATTACAAAACAGAACAGAGTCACACGTTTAGAAAACACACTATGGCTGCTTAACGGGAATGGTGAGGTGGGGTGATGCATAAAACAAGGGTTTCAAATTCGCTCAGATACCGTTCCATACACCCAATATGTAATAGACAAGACCTACTCCTTGCTCAGTGAACTGGACTCAACACCTCCTATTCCCCGCACAAGAATATATGTGACTAGTAAGAATCTTAAAACCTATGTATTGATATCTGTCTGGAAGTGAGTCAAGTGGGTGTAAAGCCGCATAAACACAACCATGAAAAGCAGCTAAACCCCATTATAAAAATAAATTACTTTTAAAAACCCGTAAAACAAAGACAGTGAAAGAGAGAGAAATTCTTACAAAATTCGTTCAGAGGCTGTGATGCAACCTGGATTGACCATATCTACACCCACTCCTGGATGAGACATAAGGGTGGACACTCTTGGGGCTGAGAGGTTGGGTGAGGTTGGGTGAGAAAACGCAGACCCTTTAAAGTAATACTGCGTGGTACCCATCCCATGGGTCCCAAATCTCCAGGTTCAAGGGCATCTTCCTACATCGAAAACATGCATGAGAAACCCAGAAGATGGTACACCGTGTGATTTTGAAAGGTTTCTAAAACGCACCTCATTTCTCATCTCCTTGTGCTCGGTTTCGCCATTCCAGCTACTTTACTAGCAATCTCCCTACTTGGAGAATCAGCACCTTTAACCTCCTGTTCCCTACAGGTTGCAATTTGTCCTGAGGACGAACGGGAAGAGGGGCAACCAATGAGAGACTAGATCTAGGTGTTGGGACAGGCACAGGTCACTCTATTTTCCCAACAGGAAGAAGAATTAACCACAGGCTCAGCCTGCCGCCCAGAAGCAGAATAGGGCCTGAGGCAATCGCGCGCTTTTGCGGCCAGCTCCCAAAAAAGACATTTGAAAAATGGAGCTCAGGGAAACTGCAATTCACAAACCCGCAGAGTTATAAATGATAACTCTCATCCACAGATATATTGAGGGAAGGCAACGAAGAGGATTTGAAAGCAAGGCAGAATTGCAGGAAACAGATTTCAGGAGGTAGATACGAATCGCCTTTAAAGCACATGAAAAGCGGCAAAAGGTCGACAATGATGCCCTTGGCCAAAAAGGGCGTATGCGTTTTTTCCTGAATATATTCAGGAAAAAACACATACGCCCTTCTTGGCCAACCAAGCAACCTGGAAAGGCAAATCAGCGCTACAAAGAAGTCTCGCTTCCCATCGGTGAAAAGGGCCATGCTGCAAAAAGTGTCAAAACCAGAAATGCAGGACAGGCCATGGAGAAATGGCAGCCTTGCTACACTGATGGGCGGGATGTAAATTGCCAACAGCCACTCTGGAGAAGTGTACGTTGTGTCCTGAAACATCGAAAAAAAACAGCTTAGGGAGCATAGGGCACGTCCACTCATGGGCGTATAAATAGGAAAAACTAAAAATCAGCAAGACACAGGCACCCGAAAGTTTAGGGCTGCTCTGTTGACAAGAACCTCCACTTCATGACACCTTAAATATCCCAGGAAAGAGAAAAATGGATAAAGAAGTTGTGGTCCTTATGTACAATGGAATATCACTCAGACATGAAATCAATATCATAAGGCTAGTAGAATCAAGATGAGTGGAGTTAGGTACGACGATTCTAAGTGAAATAAGTCACACAGAAAAAGACACTTATCATAAGCTATCACTTATAGAGGGAATGTAAAAACCGCTACACTTGAACTGAATTACAAAACAGAACAGAGTCACACGTTTAGAAAACACACTATAGCTGCTTAACAGGAAAGGTGAGGTGGGGTGATGCATAAAACAAGGGTTTCAAATTGGCTCAGATACCGTTCCATACACCCAATATGTAATAGACAAGACCTACTCCTTGCTCAGTGAACTGGACTCAACACCCCCTATTCCCCGCACAAGAATATATGTGACTAGTAAGAATCTTAAAACCTATGTATTGATATCTGTCTGGAAGTGAGTCAAGTGGGTGTAAAGCCGCATAAACACAGCCATGAAAGGCAGCTAAACCCCATTATAAAAATAAATTACTTTTAAAAACCCGTAAAACAAAGATAGTGAAAGAGAGAGAAATTCTTACAAAATTCGTTCAGAGGCTGTGATGCAACCTGGATTGACCATATCTAGACCCACACCTGGATGAGACATAAGGGTGGACACTCTTGGGGCTGAGAGGTTGGGTGAGGTTGGGTGAGAAAACGCAGACCCTTTAAAGTAATACTGCGTGGTACCCATCCCATGGGTCCCAAATCTCCAGGTTCAAGGGCATCTTCCTACATCGAAAACATGCATGAGAAACCCAGAAGATGGTACACCGTGTGATTTTGAAAGGTTACTAAAACGCACCTCATTTCTCATCTCCTTGTGCTCGGTTTCGCCATTCCAGCTACTTTACTAGCAATCTCCCTACTTGGAGAATCAGCACCTTTAACCTCCTGTTCCCTACAGGTTGCAATTTGTCCTGAGGACGAACGGGAAGAGGGGCAACCAATGAGAGACTAGATCTAGGTGTTGGGACAGGCACAGGTCACTCTATTTTCCCAACAGGAAGAAGAATTAACCACAGGCTCAGCCTGCCGCCCAGAAGCAGAATAGGGCCTGAGGCAATCCCGCGCTTTTGCGGCCAGCTCCCAAAAAAGACATTTGAAAAATGGAGCTCAGGGAAACTGCAATTCACAAACCCGCAGAGTTATAAATGATAACTCTCATCCACAGATATATTGAGGGAAGGCAACGAAGAGGATTTGAAAGCAAGGCAGAATTGCAGGAAACAGATTTCAGGAGGTAGATACGAATCCCCTTTAAAGCACATGAAAAGCGGCAAAAGGTCGACAATGATGCCCTTGGCCAAAAAGGGCGTATGCGTTTTTTCCTGAATATATTCAGGAAAAAACACATACGCCCTTTTTGGCCAACCAAGCAACCTGGAAAGGCAAATCAGCGCTACAAAGAAGTCTCGCTTCCCATCGGTGAAAAGGGCCATGCTGCAAAAAGTGTCAAAACCAGAAATGCAGGACAGGCCATGGAGAAATGGCAGCCTTGCTACACTGATGGGCGGGATGTAAATTGCCAACAGCCACTCTGGAGAAGTGTACGTTGTGTCCTGAAACATCGAAAAAAAACAGCTTAGGGAGCATAGGGCACGTCCACTCATGGGCGTATAAATTGGAAAAACTAAAAATCAGCAAGACACAGGCACCGGAAAGTTTAGGGCTGCTCTGTTGACAAGAACCTCCACTTCATGACACCTTAAATATCCCAGGAAAGAGAAAAATGGATAAAGAAGTTGTGGTCCTTATGTACAATGGAATATCACTCAGACATGAAATCAATGTCTCATAAGGCTAGTAGAAGCAAGATGAGTGGAGTTAGGTACGACGATTCTAAGTGAAATAAGTCACACAGAAAAAGACACTTATCATAAGCTATCACTTATAGATGGAATGTAAAAACCGCTACACT
Organism: Eschrichtius robustus; assembly: GCF_028021215.1. Classification (NCBI taxonomy): domain Eukaryota; kingdom Metazoa; phylum Chordata; class Mammalia; order Artiodactyla; family Eschrichtiidae; genus Eschrichtius; species Eschrichtius robustus. The sequence continues at coordinate 214,348 of NW_027175324.1, forward strand.
TGAACTGAATTACAAAACAGAACAGAGTCACACGTTTAGAAAACACACTATGGCTGCTTAACGGGAATGGTGAGGTGGGGTGATGCATAAAACAAGGGTTTCAAATTCGCTCAGATACCGTTCCATACACCCAATATGTAATAGACAAGACCTACTCCTTGCTCAGTGAACTGGACTCAACACCCCCTATTCACCACACAAGAATATATGTGACTAGTAAGAATCTTAAAACCTATGTATTGATATCTCTCTGGAAGTGAGTCAAGTGGGTGTAAAGCCGCATAAACACAGCCATGAAAAGCAGCTAAACCCCATTATAAAAATAAATTACTTTTAAAAACCCATAAAACAAAGACAGTGAAAGAGAGAGAAATTCTTACAAAATTCGTTCAGAGGCTGTGATGCAACCTGGATTGACCATATCAAGACCCACAGCTGGATGAGACATAAGGGTGGACACTCTTGGGGCTGAGAGGTTGGGTGTGGTTGGGTGAGCAAACGCAGACCCTTTAAAGTAATACTGCGTGGTACCCATCCCATGGGTCCCAAATCTCCAGGTTCAAGGGCATCTTCCTACATCGAAAACATGCATGAGAAACCCAGAAGATGGTACACCGTGTGATTTTGAAAGGTTTCTAAAACGCACCTCATTTCTCATCTCCTTGTGCTCGGTTTCGCCATTCCAGCTACTTTACTAGCAATCTCCCTACTTGGAGAATCAGCACCTTTAACCTCCTGTTCCCTACAGGTTGCAATTTGTCCTGAGGACGAACGGGAAGAGGGGCAACCAATGAGAGACTAGATCTAGGTGTTGGGACAGGCACAGGTCACTCTATTTTCCCAACAGGAAGAAGAATTAACCACAGGCTCAGCCTGCTGCCCAGAAGCAGAATAGGGCCTGAGGCAATCCCGCGCTTTTGAGGCCAGCTCCCAAAAAAGACAGTTGAAAAATGGACCTCAGGGAAACTGCAATTCACAAACCCGCAGAGTTATAAATGATAACTCTCATCCACAGATATATTGAGGGAAGGCAACGAAGAGGATTTGAAAGCAAGGCAGAATTGCAGGAAACAGATTTCAGGAGGTAGATACGAATCGCCTTTAAAGCACATGAAAAGCGGCAAAACGTCGACAATGATGCCCTTGGCCAAAAAGGGCGTATGCGTTTTTTCCTGAATATATTCAGGAAAAAACGCATACGCCCTTTTTGGCCAACCAAGCAACCTGGAAAGGCAAATCAGCGCTACAAAGAAGTCTCGCTTCCCATCGGTGAAAAGGGCCATGCTGCAAAAAGTGTCAAAACCAGAAATGCAGGACAGGCCATGGAGAAATGGCAGCCTTGCTACACTGATGGGCGGGATGTAAATTGCCAACAACCACTCTGGAGAAGTGTACGTTGTGTCCTGAAACATCGAAAAAAAACAGCTTAGGGAGCATAGGGCACGTCCACTCATGGGCGTATAAATTGGAAAAACTAAAAATCAGCAAGACACAGGCACCGGAAAGTTTAGGGCTGCTCTGTTGACAAGAACCTCCACTTCATGACACCTTAAATATCCCAGGAAAGAGAAAAATGGATAAAGAAGTTGTGGTCCTTATGTACAATGGAATATCACTCAGACATGAAATCAATGTCATAAGGCTAGTAGAAGCAAGATGAGTGGAGTTAGGTACGACGATTCTAAGTGAAATAAGTCACACAGAAAAAGACACTTATCATAAGCTATCACTTATAGAGGGAATGTAAAAACCGCTACACTTGAACTGAATTACAAAACAGAACAGAGTCACACGTTTAGAAAACACACTATGGCTGCTTAACGGGAATGGTGAGGTGGGGTGATGCATAAAACAAGGGTTTCAAATTCGCTCAGATACCGTTCCATACACCCAATATGTAATAGACAAGACCTACTCCTTGCTCAGTGAACTGGACTCAACACCCCCTATTCCCCGCACAAGAATATATGTGACTAGTAAGAATCTTAAAACCTATGTATTGATATCTGTCTGGAAGTGAGTCAAGTGGGTGTAAAGCCGCATAAACACAACCATGAAAAGCAGCTAAACCCCATTATAAAAATAAATTACTTTTAAAAACCCGTAAAACAAAGACAGTGAAAGAGAGAGAAATTCTTACAAAATTCGTTCAGAGGCTGTGATGCAACCTGGATTGACCATATCTACACCCACACCTGGATGAGACATAAGGGTGGACACTCTTGGGGCTGAGAGGTTGGGTGAGGTTGGGTGAGAAAACGCAGACCCTTTAAAGTAATACTGCGTGGTACCCATCCCATGGGTCCCAAATCTCCAGGTTCAAGGGCATCTTCCTACATCGAAAACATGCATGAGAAACCCAGAAGATGGTACACCGTGTGATTTTGAAAGGTTTCTAAAACGCACCTCATTTCTCATCTCCTTGTGCTCGGTTTCGCCATTCCAGCTACTTTACTAGCAATCTCCCTACTTGGAGAATCAGCACCTTTAACCTCCTGTTCCCTACAGGTTGCAATTTGTCCTGAGGACGAACGGGAAGAGGGGCAACCAATGAGAGACTAGATCTAGGTGTTGGGACAGGCACAGGTCACTCTATTTTCCCAACAGGAAGAAGAATTAACCACAGGCTCAGCCTGCCGCCCAGAAGCAGAATAGGGCCTGAGGCAATCCCGCGCTTTTGCGGCCAGCTCCCAAAAAAGACAGTTGAAAAATGGAGCTCAGGGAAACTGCAATTCACAAACCCGCAGAGTTATAAATGATAACTCTCATCCACAGATATATTGAGGGAAGGCAACGAAGAGGATTTGAAAGCAAGGCAGAATTGCAGGAAACAGATTTCAGGAGGTAGATACGAATCGCCTTTAAAGCACATGAAAAGCGGCAAAAGGTCGATAATGATGCCCTTGGCCAAAAAGGGTGTATGCGTTTTTTCCTGAATATATTCAGGAAAAAACACATACGCCCTTCTTGGCCAACCAAGCAACCTGGAAAGGCAAATCAGCGCTACAAAGAAGTCTCGCTTCCCATCGGTGAAAAGGGCCATGCTGCAAAAAGTGTCAAAACCAGAAATGCAGGACAGGCCATGGAGAAATGGCAGCCTTGCTACACTGATGGGCGGGATGTAAATTGCCAACAGCCACTCTGGAGAAGTGTACGTTGTGTCCTGAAACATCGAAAAAAAACAGCTTAGGGAGCATAGGGCACGTCCACTCATGGGCGTATAAATTGGAAAAACTAAAAATCAGCAAGACACAGGCACCCGAAAGTTTAGGGCTGCTCTGTTGACAAGAACCTCCACTTCATGACACCTTAAATATCCCAGGAAAGAGAAAAATGGATAAAGAAGTTGTGGTCCTTATGTACAATGGAATATCACTCAGACATGAAATCAATATCATAAGGCTAGTAGAAGCAAGATGAGTGGAGTTAGGTACGACGATTCTAAGTGAAATAAGTCACACGGAAAAAGACACTTATCATAAGCTATCACTTATAGAGGGAATGTAAAAACCGCTACACTTGAACTGAATTACAAAACAGAACAGAGTCACACGTTTAGAAAACACACTATAGCTGCTTAACAGGAAAGGTGAGGTGGGGTGATGCATAAAACAAGGGTTTCAAATTGGCTCAGATACCGTTCCATACACCCAATATGTAATAGACAAGACCTACTCCTTGCTCAGTGAACTGGACTCAACACCCCCTATTCCCCGCACAAGAATATATGTGACTAGTAAGAATCTTAAAACCTATGTATTGATATCTGTCTGGAAGTGAGTCAAGTGGGTGTAAAGCCGCATAAACACAGCCATGAAAGGCAGCTAAACCCCATTATAAAAATAAATTACTTTTAAAAACCCGTAAAACAAAGACAGTGAAAGAGAGAGAAATTCTTACAAAATTCGTTCAGAGGCTGTGATGCAACCTGGATTGACCATATCTAGACCCACACCTGGATGAGACATAAGGGTGGACACTCTTGGGGCTGAGAGGTTGGGTGAGGTTGGGTGAGAAAACGCAGACCCTTTAAAGTAATACTGCGTGGTACCCATCCCATGGGTCCCAAATCTCCAGGTTCAAGGGCATCTTCCTACATCGAAAACATGCATGAGAAACCCAGAAGATGGTACACCGTGTGATTTTGAAAGGTTTCTAAAACGCACCTCATTTCTCATCTCCTTGTGCTCGGTTTCGCCATTCCAGCTACTTTACTAGCAATCTCCCTACTTGGAGAATCAGCACCTTTAACCTCCTGTTCCCTACAGGTTGCAATTTGTCCTGAGGACGAACGGGAAGAGGGGCAACCAATGAGAGACTAGATCTAGGTGTTGGGACAGGCACAGGTCACTCTATTTTCCCAACAGGAAGAAGAATTAACCACAGGCTCAGCCTGCCGCCCAGAAGCAGAATAGGGCCTGAGGCAATCGCGCGCTTTTGCGGCCAGCTCCCAAAAAAGACATTTGAAAAATGGAGCTCAGGGAAACTGCAATTCACAAACCCGCAGAGTTATAAATGATAACTCTCATCCACAGATATATTGAGGGAAGGCAACGAAGAGGATTTGAAAGCAAGGCAGAATTGCAGGAAACAGATTTCAGGAGGTAGATACGAATCGCCTTTAAAGCACATGAAAAGCGGCAAAAGGTCGACAATGATGCCCTTGGCCAAAAAGGGCGTATGCGTTTTTTCCTGAATATATTCAGGAAAAAACACATACGCCCTTTTTGGCCAACCAAGCAACCTGGAAAGGCAAATCAGCGCTACAAAGAAGTCTCGCTTCCCATCGGTCAAAAGGGCCATGCTGCAAAAAGTGTCAAAACCAGAAATGCAGGACAGGCCATGGAGAAATGGCAGCCTTGCTACACTGATGGGCGGGATGTAAATTGCCAACAGCCACTCTGGAGAAGTGTACGTTGTGTCCTGAAACATCGAAAAAAAACAGCTTAGGGAGCATAGGGCACGTCCACTCATGGGCGTATAAATTGGAAAAACTAAAAATCAGCAAGACAAAGGCACCGGAAAGTTTAGGGCTGCTCTGTTGACAAGAACCTCCACTTCATGACACCTTAAATATCCCAGGAAAGAGAAAAATGGATAAAGAAGTTGTGGTCCTTATGTACAATGGAATATCACTCAGACATGAAATCAATGTCATAAGGCTAGTAGAAGCAAGATGAGTGGAGTTAGGTACGACGATTCTAAGTGAAATAAGTCACACAGAAAAAGACACTTATCATAAGCTATCACTTATAGATGGAATGTAAAAACCGCTACACTTGAACTGAATTACAAAACAGAAAAGAGTCACACGTTTAGAAAACACACTATGGCTGCTTAACGGGAATGGTGAGGTGGGGTGATGCATAAAACAAGGGTTTCAAATTCGCTCAGATACCGTTCCATACACCCAATATGTAATAGACAAGACCTACTCCTTGCTCAGTGAACTGGACTCAACACCCCCTATTCACCACACAAGAATATATGTGACTAGTAAGAATCTTAAAACCTATGTATTGATATCTCTCTGGAAGTGAGTCAAGTGGGTGTAAAGCTGCATAAACACAGCCATGAAAAGCAGCTAAACCCCATTATAAAAATAAATTACTTTTAAAAACCCATAAAACAAAGACAGTGAAAGAGAGAGAAATTCTTACAAAATTCGTTCAGAGGCTGTGATGCAACCTGGATTGACCATATCAAGACCCACAGCTGGATGAGACATAAGGGTGGACACTCTTGGGGCTGAGAGGTTGGGTGTGGTTGGGTGAGCAAACGCAGACCCTTTAAAGTAATACTGCGTGGTACCCATCCCATGGGTCCCAAATCTCCAGGTTCAAGGGCATCTTCCTACATCGAAAACATGCATGAGAAACCCAGAAGATGGTACACCGTGTGATTTTGAAAGGTTTCTAAAACGCACCTCATTTCTCATCTCCTTGTGCTCGGTTTCGCCATTCCAGCTACTTTACTAGCAATCTCCCTACTTGGAGAATCAGCACCTTTAACCTCCTGTTCCCTACAGGTTGCAATTTGTCCTGAGGACGAACCGGAAGAGGGGCAACCAATGAGAGACTAGATCTAGGTGTTGGGACAGGCACAGGTCACTCTATTTTCCCAACAGGAAGAAGAATTAACCACAGGCTCAGCCTGCCGCCCAGAAGCAGAATAGGGCCTGAGGCAATCCCGCGCTTTTGAGGCCAGCTCCCAAAAAAGACAGTTGAAAAATGGACCTCAGGGAAACTGCAATTCACAAACCCGCAGAGTTATAAATGATAACTCTCATCCACAGATATATTGAGGGAAGGCAACGAAGAGGATTTGAAAGCAAGGCAGAATTGCAGGAAACAGATTTCAGGAGGTAGATACGAATCGCCTTTAAAGCACATGAAAAGCGGCAAAACGTCGACAATGATGCCCTTGGCCAAAAAGGGCGTATGCGTTTTTTCCTGAATATATTCAGGAAAAAACACATACGCCCTTTTTGGCCAACCAAGCAACCTGGAAAGGCAAATCAGCGCTACAAAGAAGTCTCGCTTCCCATCGGTGAAAAGGGCCATGCTGCAAAAAGTGTCAAAACCAGAAATGCAGGACAGGCCATGGAGAAATGGCAGCCTTGCTACACTGATGGGCGGGATGTAAATTGCCAACAACCACTCTGGAGAAGTGTACGTTGTGTCCTGAAACATCGAAAAAAAACAGCTTAGGGAGCATAGGGCACGTCCACTCATGGGCGTATAAATTGGAAAAACTAAAAATCAGCAAGACACAGGCACCGGAAAGTTTAGGGCTGCTCTGTTGACAAGAACCTCCACTTCATGACACCTTAAATATCCCAGGAAAGAGAAAAATGGATAAAGAAGTTGTGGTCCTTATGTACAATGGAATATCACTCAGACATGAAATCAATGTCATAAGGCTAGTAGAAGCAAGATGAGTGGAGTTAGGTACGACGATTCTAAGTGAAATAAGTCACACAGAAAAAGACACTTATCATAAGCTATCACTTATAGAGGGAATGTAAAAACCGCTACACTTGAACTGAATTACAAAACAGAACAGAGTCACACGTTTAGAAAACACACTATGGCTGCTTAACGGGAATGGTGAGGTGGGGTGATGCATAAAACAAGGGTTTCAAATTCGCTCAGATACCGTTCCATACACCCAATATGTAATAGACAAGACCTACTCCTTGCTCAGTGAACTGGACTCAACACCCCCTATTCCCCGCACAAGAATATATGTGACTAGTAAGAATCTTAAAACCTATGTATTGATATCTGTCTGGAAGTGAGTCAAGTGGGTGTAAAGCCGCATAAACACAGCCATGAAAAGCAGCTAAACCCCATTATAAAAATAAATTACTTTTAAAAACCCGTAAAACAAAGACAGTGAAAGAGAGAGAAATTCTTACAAAATTCGTTCAGAGGCTGTGATGCAACCTGGATTGACCATATCAAGACCCACAGCTGGATGAGACATAAGGGTGGACACTCTTGGGGCTGAGAGGTTGGGTGTGGTTGGGTGAGCAAACGCAGACCCTTTAAAGTAATACTGCGTGGTACCCATCCCATGGGTCCCAAATCTCCAGGTTCAAGGGCATCTTCCTACATCGAAAACATGCATGAGAAACCCAGAAGATGGTACACCGTGTGATTTTGAAAGGTTTCTAAAACGCACCTCATTTCTCATCTCCTTGTGCTCGGTTTTGCCATTCCAGCTACTTTACTAGCAATCTCCCTACTTGGAGAATCAGCACCTTTAACCTCCTGTTTCCTACAGGTTGCAATTTGTCCTGAGGACGAACGGGAAGAGGGGCAACCAATGAGAGACTAGATCTAGGTGTTGGGACAGGCACAGGTCACTCTATTTTCCCAACAGGAAGAAGAATTAACCACAGGCTCAGCCTGCCGCCCAGAAGCAGAATAGGGCCTGAGGCAATCCCGCGCTTTTGCGGCCAGCTCCCAAAAAAGACATTTGAAAAATGGAGCTCAAGGAAACTGCAATTCACAAACCCGCAGAATTATAAATGATAACTCTCATCCACAGATATATTGAGGGAAGGCAACGAAGAGGATTTGAAAGCAAGGCAGAATTGCAGGAAACAGATTTCAGGAGGTAGATACGAATCGCCTTTAAAGTACATGAAAAGCGGCAAAAGGTCGACAATGATGCCCTTGGCCAAAAAGGGCGTATGCGTTTTTTCCTGAATATATTCAGGAAAAAACACATACGCCCTTCTTGGCCAACCAAGCAACCTGGAAAGGCAAATCAGCGCTACAAAGAAGTCTCGCTTCCCATCGGTGAAAAGGGCCATGCTGCAAAAAGTGTCAAAACCAGAAATGCAGGACAGGCCATGGAGAAATGGCAGCCTTGCTACACTGATGGGCGGGATGTAAATTGCCAACAGCCACTCTGGAGAAGTGTACGTTGTGTCCTGAAACATCGAAAAAAAACAGCTTAGGGAGCATAGGGCACGTCCACTCATGGGCGTATAAATTGGAAAAACTAAAAATCAGCAAGACACAGGCACCCGAAAGTTTAGGGCTGCTCTGTTGACAAGAACCTCCACTTCATGACACCTTAAATATCCCAGGAAAGAGAAAAATGGATAAAGAAGTTGTGGTCCTTATGTACAATGGAATATCACTCAGACATGAAATCAATATCATAAGGCTAGTAGAAGCAAGATGAGTGGAGTTAGGTACGACGATTCTAAGTGAAATAAGTCACACAGAAAAAGACACTTATCATAAGCTATCACTTATAGAGGGAATGTAAAAACCGCTACACTTGAACTGAATTACAAAACAGAACAGAGTCACACGTTTAGAAAACACACTATAGCTGCTTAACAGGAAAGGTGAGGTGGGGTGATGCATAAAACAAGGGTTTCAAATTGGCTCAGATACCGTTCCATACACCCAATATGTAATAGACAAGACCTACTCCTTGCTCAGTGAACTGGACTCAACACCCCCTATTCCCCGCACAAGAATATATGTGACTAGTAAGAATCTTAAAACCTATGTATTGATATCTGTCTGGAAGTGAGTCAAGTGGGTGTAAAGCCGCATAAACACAGCCATGAAAGGCAGCTAAACCCCATTATAAAAATAAATTACTTTTAAAAACCCGTAAAACAAAGACAGTGAAAGAGAGAGAAATTCTTACAAAATTCGTTCAGAGGCTGTGATGCAACCTGGATTGACCATATCTACACCCACACCTGGATGAGACATAAGGGTGGACACTCTTGGGGCTGAGAGGTTGGGTGAGGTTGGGTGAGAAAACGCAGACCCTTTAAAGTAATACTGCGTGGTACCCATCCCATGGGTCCCAAATCTCCAGGTTCAAGGGCATCTTCCTACATCGAAAACATGCATGAGAAACCCAGAATATGGTACACCGTGTGATTTTGAAAGGTTTCTAAAACGCACCTCATTTCTCATCTCCTTGTGCTCGGTTTCGCCATTCCAGCTACTTTACTAGCAATCTCCCTACTTGGAGAATCAGCACCTTTAACCTCCTGTTCCCTACAGGTTGCAATTTGTCCTGAGGACGAACGGGAAGAGGGGCAACCAATGAGAGACTAGATCTAGGTGTTGGGACAGGCACAGGTCACTCTATTTTCCCAACAGGAAGAAGAATTAACCACAGGCTCAGCCTGCTGCCCAGAAGCAGAATAGGGCCTGAGGCAATCCCGCGCTTTTGCGGCCAGCTCCCAAAAAAGACATTTGAAAAATGGAGCTCAGGGAAACTGCAATTCACAAACCCGCAGAGTTATAAATGATAACTCTCATCCACAGATATATTGAGGGAAGGCAACGAAGAGGATTTGAAAGCAAGGCAGAATTGCAGGAAACAGATTTCAGGAGGTAGATACGAATCGCCTTTAAAGCACATGAAAAGCGGTAAAAGGTCGACAATGATGCCCTTGGCCAAAAAGGGCGTATGCGTTTTTTCCTGAATATATTCAGGAAAAAACACATACGCCCTTTTTGGCCAACCAAGCAACCTGGAAAGGCAAATCAGCGCTACAAAGAAGTCTCGCTTCCCATCGGTGAAAAGGGCCATGCTGCAAAAAGTGTCAAAACCAGAAATGCAGGACAGGCCATGGAGAAATGGCAGCCTTGCTACACTGATGGGCGGGATGTAAATTGCCAACAGCCACTCTGGAGAAGTGTACGTTGTGTCCTGAAACATCGAAAAAAAACAGCTTAGGGAGCATAGGGCACGTCCACTCATGGGCGTATAAATTGGAAAAACTAAAAATCAGCAAGACACAGGCACCGGAAAGTTTAGGGCTGCTCTGTTGACAAGAACCTCCACTTCATGACACCTTAAATATCCCAGGAAAGAGAAAAATGGATAAAGAAGTTGTGGTCCTTATGTACAATGGAATATCACTCAGACATGAAATCAATGTCATAAGGCTAGTAGAAGCAAGATGAGTGGAGTTAGGTACGACGATTCTAAGTGAAATAAGTCACACAGAAAAAGACACTTATCAGAAGCTATCACTTATAGATGGAATGTAAAAACCGCTACACTTGAACTGAATTACAAAACAGAACAGAGTCACACGTTTAGAAAACACACTATGGCTGCTTAACGGGAATGGTGAGGTGGGGTGATGCATAAAACAAGGGTTTCAAATTCGCTCAGATACCGTTCCATACACCCAATATGTAATAGACAAGACCTACTCCTTGCTCAGTGAACTGGACTCAACACCCCCTATTCACCACACAAGAATATATGTGACTAGTAAGAATCTTAAATCCTATGTATTGATATCTCTCTGGAAGTGAGTCAAGTGGGTGTAAAGCCGCATAAACACAGCCATGAAAGGCAGCTAAACCCCATTATAAAAATAAATTACTTTTAAAAACCCGTAAAACAAAGACAGTGAAAGAGAGAGAAATTCTTACAAAATTCGTTCAGAGGCTGTGATGCAACCTGGATTGACCATATCTACACCCACACCTGGATGAGACATAAGGGTGGACACTCTTGGGGCTTAGAGGTTGGGTGAGGTTGGGTGAGAAAACGCAGACCCTTTAAAGTAATACTGCGTGGTACCCATCCCATGGGTCCCAAATCTCCAGGTTCAAGGGCATCTTCCTACATCGAAAACATGCATGAGAAACCCAGAATATGGTACACCGTGTGATTTTGAAAGGTTTCTAAAACGCACCTCATTTCTCATCTCCTTGTGCTCGGTTTCGCCATTCCAGCTACTTTACTAGCAATCTCCCTACTTGGAGAATCAGCACCTTTAACCTCCTGTTCCCTACAGGTTGCAATTTGTCCTGAGGACGAACGGGAAGAGGGGCAACCAATGAGAGACTAGATCTAGGTGTTGGGACAGGCACAGGTCACTCTATTTTCCCAACAGGAAGAAGAATTAACCACAGGCTCAGCCTGCCGCCCAGAAGCAGAATAGGGCCTGAGGCAATCCCGCGCTTTTGCGGCCAGCTCCCAAAAAAGACATTTGAAAAATGGAGCTCAGGGAAACTGCAATTCACAAACCCGCAGAGTTATAAATGATAACTCTCATCCACAGATATATTGAGGGAAGGCAACGAAGAGGATTTGAAAGCAAGGCAGAATTGCAGGAAACAGATTTCAGGAGGTAGATACGAATCGCCTTTAAAGCACATGAAAAGCGGTAAAAGGTCGACAATGATGCCCTTGGCCAAAAAGGGCGTATGCGTTTTTTCCTGAATATATTCAGGAAAAAACACATACGCCCTTTTTGGCCAACCAAGCAACCTGGAAAGGCAAATCAGCGCTACAAAGAAGTCTCGCTTCCCATCGGTGAAAAGGGCCATGCTGCAAAAAGTGTCAAAACCAGAAATGCAGGACAGGCCATGGAGAAATGGCAGCCTTGCTACACTGATGGGCGGGATGTAAATTGCCAACAGCCACTCTGGAGAAGTGTACGTTGTGTCATGAAACATCGAAAAAAAACAGCTTAGGGAGCATAGGGCACGTCCACTCATGGGCGTATAAATTGGAAAAACTAAAAATCAGCAAGACACAGGCACCGGAAAGTTTAGGGCTGCTCTGTTGACAAGAACCTCCACTTCATGACACCTTAAATATCCCAGGAAAGAGAAAAATGGATAAAGAAGTTGTGGTCCTTATGTACAATGGAATATCACTCAGACATGAAATCAATGTCATAAGGCTAGTAGAAGCAAGATGAGTGGAGTTAGGTACGACGATTCTAAGTGAAATAAGTCACACAGAAAAAGACACTTATCAGAAGCTATCACTTATAGATGGAATGTAAAAACCGCTACACTTGAACTGAATTACAAAACAGAACAGAGTCACACGTTTAGAAAACACACTATGGCTGCTTAACGGGAATGGTGAGGTGGGGTGATGCATAAAACAAGGGTTTCAAATTCGCTCAGATACCGTTCCATACACCCAATATGTAATAGACAAGACCTACTCCTTGCTCAGTGAACTGGACTCAACACCCCCTATTCACCACACAAGAATATATGTGACTAGTAAGAATCTTAAATCCTATGTATTGATATCTCTCTGGAAGTGAGTCAAGTGGGTGTAAAGCCGCATAAACACAGCCATGAAAAGCAGCTAAACCCCATTATAAAAATAAATTACTTTTAAAAACCCATAAAACAAAGACAGTGAAAGAGAGAGAAATTCTTACAAAATTCGTTCAGAGGCTGTGATGCAACCTGGATTGACCATATCAAGACCCACAGCTGGATGAGACATAAGGGTGGACACTCTTGGGGCTGAGAGGTTGGGTGTGGTTGGGTGAGCAAACGCAGACCCTTTAAAGTAATACTGCGTGGTACCCATCCCATGGGTCCCAAATCTCCAGGTTCAAGGGCATCTTCCTACATCGAAAACATGCATGAGAAACCCAGAAGATGGTACACCATGTGATTTTGAAAGGTTTCTAAAACGCACCTCATTTCTCATCTCCTTGTGCTCGGTTTCGCCATTCCAGCTACTTTACTAGCAATCTCCCTACTTGGAGAATCAGCACCTTTAACCTCCTGTTCCCTACAGGCTGCAATTTGTCCTGAGGACGAACCGGAAGAGGGGCAACCAATGAGAGACTAGATCTAGGTGTTGGGACAGGCACAGGTCACTCTATTTTCCCAACAGGAAGAAGAATTAACCACAGGCTCAGCCTGCCGCCCAGAAGCAGAATAGGGCCTGAGGCAATCCCGCGCTTTTGAGGCAAGCTCCCAAAAAAGACAGTTGAAAAATGGACCTCAGGGAAACTGCAATTCACAAACCCGCAGAGTTATAAATGATAACTCTCATCCACAGATATATTGAGGGAAGGCAACGAAGAGGATTTGAAAGCAAGGCAGAATTGCAGGAAACAGATTTCAGGAGGTAGATACGAATCGCCTTTAAAGCACATGAAAAGCGGCAAAACGTCGACAATGATGCCCTTGGCCAAAAAGGGCGTATGCGTTTTTTCCTGAATATATTCAGGAAAAAACGCATACGCCCTTTTTGGCCAACCAAGCAACCTGGAAAGGCAAATCAGCGCTACAAAGAAGTCTCGCTTCCCATCGGTGAAAAGGGCCATGCTGCAAAAAGTGTCAAAACCAGAAATGCAGGACAGGCCATGGAGAAATGGCAGCCTTGCTACACTGATGGGCGGGATGTAAATTGCCAACAACCACTCTGGAGAAGTGTACGTTGTGTCCTGAAACATCGAAAAAAAACAGCTTAGGGAGCATAGGGCACGTCCACTCATGGGCGTATAAATTGGAAAAACTAAAAATCAGCAAGACACAGGCACCGGAAAGTTTAGGGCTGCTCTGTTGACAAGAACCTCCACTTCATGACACCTTAAATATCCCAGGAAAGAGAAAAATGGATAAAGAAGTTGTGGTCCTTATGTACAATGGAATATCACTCAGACATGAAATCAATGTCATAAGGCTAGTAGAAGCAAGATGAGTGGAGTTAGGTACGACGATTCTAAGTGAAATAAGTCACACAGAAAAAGACACTTATCATAAGCTATCACTTATAGAGGGAATGTAAAAACCGCTACACTTGAACTGAATTACAAAACAGAACAGAGTCACACGTTTAGAAAACACACTATGGCTGCTTAACGGGAATGGTGAGGTGGGGTGATGCATAAAACAAGGGTTTCAAATTCGCTCAGATACCGTTCCATACACCCAATATGTAATAGACAAGACCTACTCCTTGCTCAGTGAACTGGACTCAACACCCCCTATTCCCCGCACAAGAATATATGTGACTAGTAAGAATCTTAAAACCTATGTATTGATATCTGTCTGGAAGTGAGTCAAGTGGGTGTAAAGCCGCATAAACACAACCATGAAAAGCAGCTAAACCCCATTATAAAAATAAATTACTTTTAAAAACCCGTAAAACAAAGACAGTGAAAGAGAGAGAAATTCTTACAAAATTCGTTCAGAGGCTGTGATGCAACCTGGATTGACCATATCTACACCCACACCTGGATGAGACATAAGGGTGGACACTCTTGGGGCTGAGAGGTTGGGTGAGGTTGGGTGAGCAAACGCAGATCCTTTAAAGTAATACTGCGTGGTACCCATCCCATGGGTCCCAAATCTCCAGGTTCAAGGGCATCTTCCTACATCGAAAACATGCATGAGAAACCCAGAAGATGGTACACCGTGTGATTTTGAAAGGTTTCTAAAACGCACCTCATTTCTCATCTCCTTGTGCTCGGTTTCGCCATTCCAGCTACTTTACTAGCAATCTCCCTACTTGGAGAATCAGCACCTTTAACCTCCTGTTCCCTACAGGTTGCAATTTGTCCTGAGGACGAACGGGAAGAGGGGCAACCAATGAGAGACTAGATCTAGGTGTTGGAACAGGCACAGGTCACTCTATTTTCCCAACAGGAAGAAGAATTAACCACAGGCTCAGCCTGCCGCCCAGAAGCAGAATAGGGCCTGAGGCAATCCCGCGCTTTTGCGGCCAGCTCCCAAAAAAGACATTTGAAAAATGGAGCTCAGGGAAACTGCAATTCACAAACCCGCAGAGTTATAAATGATAACTCTCATCCACAGATATATTGAGGGAAGGCAACGAAGAGGATTTGAAAGCAAGGCAGAATTGCAGGAAACAGATTTCAGGAGGTAGATACGAATCGCCTTTAAAGCACATGAAAAGCGGCAAAACGTCGACAATGATGCCCTTGGCCAAAAAGGGCGTATGCGTTTTTTCCTGAATATATTCAGGAAAAAACGCATACGCCCTTTTTGGCCAACCAAGCAACCTGGAAAGGCAAATCAGCGCTACAAAGAAGTCTCGCTTCCCATCGGTGAAAAGGGCCATGCTGCAAAAAGTGTCAAAACCAGAAATGCAGGACAGGCCATGGAGAAATGGCAGCCTTGCTACACTGATGGGCGGGATGTAAATTGCCAACAACCACTCTGGAGAAGTGTACGTTGTGTCCTGAAACATCGAAAAAAAACAGCTTAGGGAGCATAGGGCACGTCCACTCATGGGCGTATAAATTGGAAAAACTAAAAATCAGCAAGACACAGGCACCGGAAAGTTTAGGGCTGCTCTGTTGACAAGAACCTCCACTTCATGACACCTTAAATATCCCAGGAAAGAGAAAAATGGATAAAGAAGTTGTGGTCCTTATGTACAATGGAATATCACTCAGACATGAAATCAATGTCATAAGGCTAGTAGAAGCAAGATGAGTGGAGTTAGGTACGACGATTCTAAGTGAAATAAGTCACACAGAAAAAGACACTTATCATAAGCTATCACTTATAGAGGGAATGTAAAAACCGCTACACTTGAACTGAATTACAAAACAGAACAGAGTCACACGTTTAGAAAACACACTATAGCTGCTTAACAGGAAAGGTGAGGTGGGGTGATGCATAAAACAAGGGTTTCAAATTGGCTCAGATACCGTTCCATACACCCAATATGTAATAGACAAGACCTACTCCTTGCTCAGTGAACTGGACTCAACACCCCCTATTCCCCGCACAAGAATATATGTGACTAGTAAGAATCTTAAAACCTATGTATTGATATCTGTCTGGAAGTGAGTCAAGTGGGTGTAAAGCCGCATAAACACAGCCATGAAAGGCAGCTAAACCCCATTATAAAAATAAATTACTTTTAAAAACCCGTAAAACAAAGACAGTGAAAGAGAGAGAAATTCTTACAAAATTCGTTCAGAGGCTGTGATGCAACCTGGATTGACCATATCTAGACCCACACCTGGATGAGACATAAGGGTGGACACTCTTGGGGCTGAGAGGTTGGGTGAGGTTGGGTGAGAAAACGCAGACCCTTTAAAGTAATACTGCGTGGTACCCATCCCATGGGTCCCAAATCTCCAGGTTCAAGGGCATCTTCCTACATCGAAAACATGCATGAGAAACCCAGAAGATGGTACACCGTGTGATTTTGAAAGGTTTCTAAAACGCACCTCATTTCTCATCTCCTTGTGCTCGGTTTCGCCATTCCAGCTAGTTTACTAGCAATCTCCCTACTTGGAGAATCAGCACCTTTAACCTCCTGTTCCCTACAGGTTGCAATTTGTCCTGAGGACGAACGGGAAGAGGGGCAACCAATGAGAGACTAGATCTAGGTGTTGGGACAGGCACAGGTCACTCTATTTTCCCAACAGGAAGAAGAATTAACCACAGGCTCAGCCTGCCGCCCAGAAGCAGAATAGGGCCTGAGGCAATCCCGCGCTTTTGCGGCCAGCTCCCAAAAAAGACATTTGAAAAATGGAGCTCAGGGAAACTGCAATTCACAAACCCGCAGAGTTATAAATGATAACTCTCATCCACAGATATATTGAGGGAAGGCAACGAAGAGGATTTGAAAGCAAGGCAGAATTGCAGGAAACAGATTTCAGGAGGTAGATACGAATCGCCTTTAAAGCACATGAAAAGCGGCAAAACGTCGACAATGATGCCCTTGGCCAAAAAGGGCGTATGCGTTTTTTCCTGAATATATTCAGGAAAAAACGCATACGCCCTTTTTGGCCAACCAAGCAACCTGGAAAGGCAAATCAGCGCTACAAAGAAGTCTCGCTTCCCATCGGTGAAAAGGGCCATGCTGCAAAAAGTGTCAAAACCAGAAATGCAGGACAGGCCATGGAGAAATGGCAGCCTTGCTACACTGATGGGCGGGATGTAAATTGCCAACAACCACTCTGGAGAAGTGTACGTTGTGTCCTGAAACATCGAAAAAAAACAGCTTAGGGAGCATAGGGCACGTCCACTCATGGGCGTATAAATTGGAAAAACTAAAAATCAGCAAGACACAGGCACCGGAAAGTTTAGGGCTGCTCTGTTGACAAGAACCTCCACTTCATGACACCTTAAATATCCCAGGAAAGAGAAAAATGGATAAAGAAGTTGTGGTCCTTATGTACAATGGAATATCACTCAGACATGAAATCAATGTCATAAGGCTAGTAGAAGCAAGATGAGTGGAGTTAGGTACGACGATTCTAAGTGAAATAAGTCACACAGAAAAAGACACTTATCATAAGCTATCACTTATAGAGGGAATGTAAAAACCGCTACACTTGAACTGAATTACAAAACAGAACAGAGTCACACGTTTAGAAAACACACTATAGCTGCTTAACAGGAAAGGTGAGGTGGGGTGATGCATAAAACAAGGGTTTCAAATTGGCTCAGATACCGTTCCATACACCCAATATGTAATAGACAAGACCTACTCCTTGCTCAGTGAACTGGACTCAACACCCCCTATTCCCCGCACAAGAATATATGTGACTAGTAAGAATCTTAAAACCTATGTATTGATATCTGTCTGGAAGTGAGTCAAGTGGGTGTAAAGCCGCATAAACACAGCCATGAAAGGCAGCTAAACCCCATTATAAAAATAAATTACTTTTAAAAACCCGTAAAACAAAGACAGTGAAAGAGAGAGAAATTCTTACAAAATTCGTTCAGAGGCTGTGATGCAACCTGGATTGACCATATCTAGACCCACACCTGGATGAGACATAAGGGTGGACACTCTTGGGGCTGAGAGGTTGGGTGAGGTTGGGTGAGAAAACGCAGACCCTTTAAAGTAATACTGCGTGGTACCCATCCCATGGGTCCCAAATCTCCAGGTTCAAGGGCATCTTCCTACATCGAAAACATGCATGAGAAACCCAGAAGATGGTACACCGTGTGATTTTGAAAGGTTTCTAAAACGCACCTCATTTCTCATCTCCTTGTGCTCGGTTTCGCCATTCCAGCTAGTTTACTAGCAATCTCCCTACTTGGAGAATCAGCACCTTTAACCTCCTGTTCCCTACAGGTTGCAATTTGTCCTGAGGACGAACGGGAAGAGGGGCAACCAATGAGAGACTAGATCTAGGTGTTGGGACAGGCACAGGTCACTCTATTTTCCCAACAGGAAGAAGAATTAACCACAGGCTCAGCCTGCCGCCCAGAAGCAGAATAGGGCCTGAGGCAATCCCGCGCTTTTGCGGCCAGCTCCCAAAAAAGACATTTGAAAAATGGAGCTCAGGGAAACTGCAATTCACAAACCCGCAGAGTTATAAATGATAACTCTCATCCACAGATATATTGAGGGAAGGCAACGAAGAGGATTTGAAAGCAAGGCAGAATTGCAGGAAACAGATTTCAGGAGGTAGATACGAATCGCCTTTAAAGCACATGAAAAGCGGCAAAACGTCGACAATGATGCCCTTGGCCAAAAAGGGCGTATGCGTTTTTTCTTGAATATATTCAGGAAAAAACGCATACGCCCTTTTTGGCCAACCAAGCAACCTGGAAAGGCAAATCAGCGCTACAAAGAATTCTCGCTTCCCATCGGTGAAAAGGGCCATGCTGCAAAAAGTGTCAAAACCAGAAATGCAGGACAGGCCATGGAGAAATGGCAGCCTTGCTACACTGATGGGCGGGATGTAAATTGCCAACAACCACTCTGGAGAAGTGTACGTTGTGTCCTGAAACATCGAAAAAAAACAGATTAGGGAGCATAGGGCACGTCCACTCATGGGCGTATAAATTGGAAAAACTAAAAATCAGCAAGACACAGGCACCGGAAAGTTTAGGGCTGCTCTGTTGACAAGAACCTCCACTTCATGACACCTTAAATATCCCAGGAAAGAGAAAAATGGATAAAGAAGTTGTGGTCCTTATGTACAATGGAATATCACTCAGACATGAAATCAATGTCATAAGGCTAGTAGAAGCAAGATGAGTGGAGTTAGGTACGACGATTCTAAGTGAAATAAGTCACACAGAAAAAGACACTTATCATAAGCTATCACTTATAGAGGGAATGTAAAAACCGCTACACTTGAACTGAATTACAAAACAGAACAGAGTCACACGTTTAGAAAACACATTATGGCTGCTTAACGGGAATGGTGAGGTGGGGTGATGCATAAAACAAGGGTTTCAAATTCGCTCAGATACCGTTCCATACACCCAATATGTAATAGACAAGACCTACTCCTTGCTCAGTGAACTGGACTCAACACCCCCTATTCCCCGCACAAGAATATATGTGACTAGTAAGAATCTTAAAACCTATGTATTGATATCTGTCTGGAAGTGAGTCAAGTGGGTGTAAAGCCGCATAAACACAACCATGAAAAGCAGCTAAACCCCATTATAAAAATAAATTACTTTTAAAAACCCGTAAAACAAAGACAGTGAAAGAGAGAGAAATTCTTACAAAATTCGTTCAGAGGCTGTGATGCAACCTGGATTGACCATATCTACACCCACACCTGGATGAGACATAAGGGTGGACACTCTTGGGGCTGAGAGGTTGGGTGAGGTTGGGTGAGCAAACGCAGACCCTTTAAAGTAATACTGCGTGGTACCCATCCCATGGGTCCCAAATCTCCAGGTTCAAGGGCATCTTCCTACATCGAAAACATGCATGAGAAACCCAGAAGATGGTACACCGTGTGATTTTGAAAGGTTTCTAAAACGCACCTCATTTCTCATCTCCTTGTGCTCGGGTTCGCCATTCCAGCTACTTTACTAGCAATCTCCCTACTTGGAGAATCAGCACCTTTAACCTCCTGTTCCCTACAGGTTGCAATTTGTCCTGAGGACGAACGGGAAGAGGGGCAACCAATGAGAGACTAGATCTAGGTGTTGGGACAGGCACAGGTCACTCTATTTTCCCAACAGGAAGAAGAATTAACCACAGGCTCAGCCTGCCGCCCAGAAGCAGAATAGGGCCTGAGGCAATCCCGCGCTTTTGCGGCCAGCTCCCAAAAAAGACATTTGAAAAATGGAGCTCAGGGAAACTGCAATTCACAAACCCGCAGAGTTATAAATGATAACTCTCATCCACAGATATATTGAGGGAAGGCAACGAAGAGGATTTGAAAGCAAGGCAGAATTGCAGGAAACAGATTTCAGGAGGTAGACACGAATCGCCTTTAAAGCACATGAAAAGCGGCAAAAGGTCGACAATGATGCCTTTGGCCAAAAAGGGCGTATGCGTTTTTCCCTGAATATATTCAGGAAAAAACACATACGCCCTTTTTGGCCAACCAAGCAACCTGGAAAGGCAAATCAGCGCTACAAAGAAGTCTCGCTTCCCATCGGTGAAAAGGGCCATGCTGCAAAAAGTGTCAAAACCAGAAATGCAGGACAGGCCATGGAGAAATGGCAGCCTTGCTACACTGATGGGCAGGATGTAAATTGCCAACAGCCACTCTGGAGAAGTGTACGTTGTGTCCTGAAACATCGAAAAAAAACAGCTTAGGGAGCATAGGGCACGTCCACTCATGGGCGTATAAATTGGAAAAACTAAAAATCAGCAAGACACAGGCACCGGAAAGTTTAGGGCTGCTCTGTTGACAAGAACCTCCACTTCATGACACCTTAAATATCCCAGGAAAGAGAAAAATGGATAAAGAAGTTGTGGTCCTTATGTACAATGGAATATCACTCAGACATGAAATCAATGTCATAAGGCTAGTAGAAGCAAGATGAGTGGAGTTAGGTACGACGATTCTAAGTGAAATAAGTCACACAGAAAAAGACACTTATCATAAGCTATCACTTATAGAGGGAATGTAAAAACCGCTACATTGAACTGAATTACAAAACAGAACAGAGTCACACGTTTAGAAAACACACTATGGCTGCTTAACGGGAATGGTGAGGTGGGGTGATGCATAAAACAAGGGTTTTAAATTCGCTCAGATACCGTTCCATACACCCAATATGTAATAGACAAGACCTACTCCTTGCTCAGTGAACTGGACTCAACACCCCCTATTCACCACACAAGAATATATGTGACTAGTAAGAATCTTAAAACCTATGTATTGATATCTCTCTGGAAGTGAGTCAAGTGTGTGTAAAGCCGCATAAACACAGCCATGAAAAGCAGCTAAACCCCATTATAAAAATAAATTACTTTTAAAAACCCATAAAACAAAGACAGTGAAAGAGAGAGAAATTCTTACAAAATTCGTTCAGAGGCTGTGATGCAACCTGGATTGACCATATCAAGACCCACAGCTGGATGAGACATAAGGGTGGACACTCTTGGGGCTGAGAGGTTGGGTGTGGTTGGGTGAGCAAACGCAGACCCTTTATAGTAATACTGCGTGGTACCCATCCCATGGGTCCCAAATCTCCAGGTTCAAGGGCATCTTCCTACATCGAAAACATGCATGAGAAACCCAGAAGATGGTACACCGTGTGATTTTGAAAGGTTTCTACAACGCACCTCATTTCTCATCTCCTTGTGCTCGGTTTCGCCATTCCAGCTACTTTACTAGCAATCTCCCTACTTGGAGAATCAGCACCTTTAACCTCCTGTTCCCTACAGGTTGCAATTTGTCCTGAGGACGAACGGGAAGAGGGGCAACCAATGAGAGACTAGATCTAGGTGTTGGGACAGGCACAGGTCACTCTATTTTCCCAAAAGGAAGAAGAATTAACCACAGGCTCAGCCTGCCGCCCAGAAGCAGAATAGGGCCTGAGGCAATCCCGCACTTTTGAGGCCAGCTCCCAAAAAAGACAGTTGAAAAATGGACCTCAGGGAAACTGCAATTCACAAACCCGCAGAGTTATAAATGATAACTCTCATCCACAGATATATTGAGGGAAGGCAACGAAGAGGATTTGAAAGCAAGGCAGAATTGCAGGAAACAGATTTCAGGAGGTAGATACGAATCGCCTTTAAAGCACATGAAAAGCGGCAAAACGTCGACAATGATGCCCTTGGCCAAAAAGGGCGTATGCGTTTTTTCCTGAATATATTCAGGAAAAAACGCATACGCCCTTTTTGGCCAACCAAGCAACCTGGAAAGGCAAATCAGCGCTACAAAGAAGTCTCGCTTCCCATCGGTGAAAAGGGCCATGCTGCAAAAAGTGTCAAAACCAGAAATGCAGGACAGGCCATGGAGAAATGGCAGCCTTGCTACACTGATGGGCGGGATGTAAATTGCCAACAACCACTCTGGAGAAGTGTACGTTGTGTCCTGAAACATCGAAAAAAAACAGCTTAGGGAGCATAGGGCACGTCCACTCATGGGCGTATAAATTGGAAAAACTAAAAATCAGCAAGACACAGGCACCGGAAAGTTTAGGGCTGCTCTGTTGACAAGAACCTCCACTTCATGACACCTTAAATATCCCAGGAAAGAGAAAAATGGATAAAGAAGTTGTGGTCCTTATGTACAATGGAATATCACTCAGACATGAAATCAATGTCATAATGCTAGTAGAAGCAAGATGAGTGGTGTTAGGTACGACGATTCTAAGTGAAATAAGTCACACAGAAAAAGACACTTATCATAAGCTATCACTTATAGAGGGAATGTAAAAACCGCTACACTTGAACTGAATTACAAAACAGAACAGAGTCACACGTTTAGAAAACACACTATGGCTGCTTAACGGGAATGGTGAGGTGGGGTGATGCATAAAACAAGGATTTCAAATTCGCTCAGATACCGTTCCATACACCCAATATGTAATAGACAAGACCTACTCCTTGCTCAGTGAACTGGACTCAACACCCCCTATTCCCCGCACAAGAATATATGTGACTAGTAAGAATCTTAAAACCTATGTATTGATATCTGTCTGGAAATGAGTCAAGTGGGTGTAAAGCCGCATAAACACAACCATGAAAAGCAGCTAAACCCCATTATAAAAATAAATTACTTTTAAAAACCCGTAAAACAAAGACAGTGAAAGAGAGAGAAATTCTTACAAAATTCGTTCAGAGGCTGTGATGCAACCTGGATTGACCATATCTACACCCACACCTAGATGAGACATAAGGGTGGACACTCTTGGGGCTGAGAGGTTGGGTGAGGTTGGGTGAGCAAACGCAGACCCTTTAAAGTAATACTGCGTGGTACCCATCCCATGGGTCCCAAATCTCCAGGTTCAAGGGCATCTTCCTACATCGAAAACATGCATGAGAAACCCAGAAGATGGTACACCGTGTGATTTTGAAACGTTTCTAAAACGCACCTCATTTCTCATCTCCTTGTGCTCGGTTTCGCCATTCCAGCTACTTTACTAGCAATCTCCCTACTTGGAGAATCAGCACCTTTAACCTCCTGTTCCCTACAGGTTGCAATTTGTCCTGAGGACGAACGGGAAGAGGGGCAACCAATGAGAGACTAGATCTAGGTGTTGGGACAGGCACAGGTCACTCTATTTTCCCAACAGGAAGAAGAATTAACCACAGGCTCAGCCTGCCGCCCAGAAGCAGAATAGGGCCTGAGGCAATCCCGCGCTTTTGCGGCCAGCTCCCAAAAAAGACAGTTGAAAAATGGAGCTCAGGGAAACTGCAATTCACAAACCCGCAGAGTTATAAATGATAACTCTCATCCACAGATATATTGAGGGAAGGCAACGAAGAGGATTTGAAAGCAAGGCAGAATTGCAGGAAACAGATTTCAGGAGGTAGATACGAATCGCCTTTAAAGCACATGAAAAGCGGCAAAACGTCGACAATGATGCCCTTGGCCAAAAAGGGCGTATGCGTTTTTTCCTGAATATATTCAGGAAAAAACGCATACGCCCTTTTTGGCCAACCAAGCAACCTGGAAAGGCAAATCAGCGCTACAAAGAAGTCTCGCTTCCCATCGGTGAAAAGGGCCATGCTGCAAAAAGTGTCAAAACCAGAAATGCAGGACAGGCCATGGAGAAATGGCAGCCTTGCTACACTGATGGGCGGGATGTAAATTGCCAACAACCACTCTGGAGAAGTGTACGTTGTGTCCTGAAACTTCGAAAAAAAACAGCTTAGGGAGCATAGGGCACGTCCACTCATGGGCGTATAAATTGGAAAAACTAAAAATCAGCAAGACACAGGCACCGAAAAGTTTAGGGCTGCTCTGTTGACAAGAACCTCCACTTCATGACACCTTAAATATCCCAGGAAAGAGAAAAATGGATAAACAAGTTGTGGTCCTTATGTACAATGGAATATCACTCAGACATGAAATCAATGTCATAAGGCTAGTAGAAGCAAGATGAGTGGAGTTAGGTACGACGATCCTAAGTGAAATAACTCACACAGAAAAAGACACTTATCATAAGCTATCACTTATAGAGGGAATGTAAAAACCGCTACACTTGAACTGAATTACAAAACAGAACAGAGTCACACGTTTAGAAAACACACTATGGCTGCTTAACGGGAATGGTGAGGTAGGGTGATGCATAAAACAAGGGTTTCAAATTCGCTCAGATACCGTTCCATACACCCAATATGTAATAGACAAGACCTACTCCTTGCTCAGTGAACTGGACTCAACACCCCCTATTCCCCGCACAAGAATATATGTGACTAGTAAGAATCTTAAAACCTATGTATTGATATCTGTCTGGAAGTGAGTCAAGTGGGTGTAAAGCCGCATAAACACAACCATGAAAAGCAGCTAAACCCCATTATAAAAATAAATTACTTTTAAAAACCCGTAAAACAAAGACAGTGAAAGAGAGAGAAATTCTTACAAAATTCGTTCAGAGGCTGTGATGCAACCTGGATTGACCATATCTACACCCACACCTGGATGAGACATAAGGGTGGACACTCTTGGGGCTGAGAGGTTGGGTGAGGTTGGGTGAGCAAACGCAGACCCTTTAAAGTAATACTGCGTGGTACCCATCCCATGGGTCCCAAATCTCCAGGTTCAAGGGCATCTTCCTACATCGAAAACATGCATGAGAAACCCAGAAGATGGTACACCGTGTGATTTTGAAAGGTTTCTAAAACGCACCTCATTTCTCATCTCCTTGTGCTCGGTTTCGCCATTCCAGCTACTTTACTAGCAATCTCCCTACTTGGAGAATCAGCACCTTTAACCTCCTGTTCCCTATAGGTTGCAATTTGTCCTGAGGACGAACGGGAAGAGGGGCAACCAATGAGAGACTAGATCTAGGTGTTGGGACAGGCACAGGTCACTCTATTTTCCCAACAGGAAGAAGAATTAACCACAGGCTCAGCCTGCCGCCCAGAAGCAGAATAGGGCCTGAGGCAATCCCGCGCTTTTGCGGCCAGCTCCCAAAAAAGACAGTTGAAAAATGGAGCTCAGGGAAACTGCAATTCACAAACCCGCAGAGTTATAAATGATAACTCTCATCCACAGATATATTGAGGGAAGGCAACGAAGAGGATTTGAAAGCAAGGCAGAATTGCAGGAAACAGATTTCAGGAGGTAGATACGAATCGCCTTTAAAGCACATGAAAAGCGGCAAAAGGTCGACAATGATGCCCTTGGCCAAAAAGGGCGTATGCGTTTTTTCCTGAATATATTCAGGAAAAAACGCATACGCCCTTTTTGGCCAACCAAGCAACCTGGAAAGGCAAATCAGCGCTACAAAGAAGTCTCGCTTCCCATCGGTGAAAAGGGCCATGCTGCAAAAAGTGTCAAAACTAGAAATGCAGGACAGGCCATGGAGAAATGGCAGCCTTGCTACACTGATGGGCGGGATGTAAATTGCCAACAGCCACTCTGGAGAAGTGTACGTTGTGTCCTGAAACATCGAAAAAAAACAGCTTAGGGAGCATAGGGCACGTCCACTCATGGGCGTATAAATTGGAAAAACTAAAAATCAGCAAGACACAGGCACCAGAAAGTTTAGGGCTGCTCTGTTGACAAGAACCTCCACTTCATGACACCTTAAATATCCCAGGAAAGAGAAAAATGGATAAAGAAGTTGTGGTCCTTATGTACAATGGAATATCACTCAGACATGAAATCAATGTCATAAGGCTAGTAGAAGCAAGATGAGTGGAGTTAGGTACGACGATTCTAAGTGAAATAAGTCACACAGAAAAAGACACTTATCATAAGCTATCACTTATAGAGGGAATGTAAAAACCGCTACACTTGAACTGAATTACAAAACAGAACAGAGTCACACGTTTAGAAAACACACTATGGCTGCTTAACGGGAATGGTGAGGTGGGGTGATGCATAAAACAAGGGTTTCAAATTCGCTCAGATACCGTTCCATACACCCAATATGTAATAGACAAGACCTACTCCTTGCTCAGTGAACTGGACTCAACAGCCCCTATTCACCACACAAGAATATATGTGACTAGTAAGAATCTTAAAACCTATGTATTGATATCTCTCTGGAAGTGAGTCAAGTGGGTGTAAAGCCGCATAAACACAGCCATGAAAAGCAGCTAAACCCCATTATAAAAATAAATTAGTTTTAAAAACCCGTAAAACAAAGACAGTGAAAGAGAGAGAAATTCTTACAAAATTCGTTCAGAGGCTGTGATGCAACCTGGATTGACCATATCAAGACCCACAGCTGCATGAGACATAAGGGTGGACACTCTTGGGGCTGAGAGGTTGGGTGTGGTTGGGTGAGCAAACGCAGACCCTTTAAAGTAATACTGCGTGGTACCCATCCCATGGGTCCCAAATCTCCAGGTTCAAGGGCATCTTCCTACATCGAAAACATGCATGAGAAACCCAGAAGATGGTACACCGTGTGATTTTGAAAAGTTTCTAAAACGCACCTCATTTCTCATCTCCTTGTGCTCGGTTTCGCCATTCCAGCTACTTTACTAGCAATCTCCCTACTTGGAGAATCAGCACCTTTAACCTCCTGTTCCCTACAGGTTGCAATTTGTCCTGAGGACGAACGGGAAGAGGGGCAACCAATGAGAGACTAGATCTAGGTGTTGGGACAGGCACAGGTCACTCTATTTTCCCAACAGGAAGAAGAATTAACCACAGGCTCAGCCTGCCGCCCAGAAGCAGAATAGGGCCTGAGGCAATCCCGCACTTTTGAGGCCAGCTCCCAAAAAAGACAGTTGAAAAATGGACCTCAGGGAAACTGCAATTCACAAACCCGCAGAGTTATAAATGATAACTCTCATCCACAGATATATTGAGGGAAGGCAACGAAGAGGATTTGAAAGCAAGGCAGAATTGCAGGAAACAGATTTCAGGAGGTAGATACGAATCGCCTTTAAAGCACATGAAAAGCGGCAAAACGTCGACAATGATGCCCTTGGCCAAAAAGGGCGTATGCGTTTTTTCCTGAATATATTCAGGAAAAAACGCATACGCCCTTTTTGGCCAACCAAGCAACCTGGAAAGGCAAATCAGCGCTACAAAGAAGTCTCGCTTCCCATCGGTGAAAAGGGCCATGCTGCAAAAAGTGTCAAAACCAGAAATGCAGGACAGGACATGGAGAAATGGCAGCCTTGCTACACTGATGGGCGGGATGTAAATTGCCAACAACCACTCTGGAGAAGTGTACGTTGTGTCCTGAAACATCGAAAAAAAACAGCTTAGGGAGCATAGGGCACGTCCACTCATGGGCGTATAAATTGAAAAAACTAAAAATCAGCAAGACACAGGCACCGGAAAGTTTAGGGCTGCTCTGTTGACAAGAACCTCCACTTCATGACACCTTAAATATCCCAGGAAAGAGAAAAATGGATAAAGAAGTTGTGGTCCTTATGTACAATGGAATATCACTCAGACATGAAATCAATGTCATAAGGCTAGTAGAAGCAAGATGAGTGGAGTTAGGTACGACGATTCTAAGTGAAATAAGTCACACAGAAAAAGACACTTATCATAAGCTATCACTTATAGAGGGAATGTAAAAACCGCTACACTTGAACTGAATTACAAAACAGAACAGAGTCACACGTTTAGAAAACACACTATGGCTGCTTAACGGGAATGGTGAGGTGGGGTGATGCATAAAACAAGGGTTTTAAATTCGCTCAGATACCGTTCCATACACCCAATATGTAATAGACAAGACCTACTCCTTGCTCAGTGAACTGGACTCAACACCCCCTATTCACCACACAAGAATATATGTGACTAGTAAGAATCTTAAAACCTATGTATTGATATCTCTCTGGAAGTGAGTCAAGTGGGTGTAAAGCCGCATAAACACAGCCATGAAAAGCAGCTAAACCCCATTATAAAAATAAATTACTTTTAAAAACCCATAAAACAAAGACAGTGAAAGAGAGAGAAATTCTTACAAAATTCGTTCAGAGGCTGTGATGTAACCTGGATTGACCATATCAAGATCCACAGCTGGATGAGACATAAGGGTGGACACTCTTGGGGCTGAGAGGTTGGGTGTGGTTGGGTGAGCAAACGCAGACCCTTTAAAGTAATACTGCGTGGTACCCATCCCATGGGTCCCAAATCTCCAGGTTCAAGGGCATCTTCCTACATCGAAAACATGCATGAGAAACCCAGAAGATGGTACACCGTGTGATTTTGAAAGGTTTCTAAAACGCACCTCATTTCTCATCTCCTTGTGCTCGGTTTCGCCATTCCAGCTACTTTACTAGCAATCTCCCTACTTGGAGAATCAGCACCTTTAACCTACTGTTCCCTACAGGTTGCAATTTGTCCTGAGGACGAACGGGAAGAGGGGCAACCAATGAGAGACTAGATCTAGGTGTTGGGACAGGCACAGGTCACTCTATTTTCCCAACAGGAAGAAGAATTAACCACAGGCTCAGCCTGCCGCCCAGAAGCAGAATAGGGCCTGAGGCAATCCCGCACTTTTGAGGCCAGCTCCCAAAAAAGACAGTTGAAAAATGGACCTCAGGGAAACTGCAATTCACAAACCCGCAGAGTTATAAATGATAACTCTCATCCACAGATATATTGAGGGAAGGCAACGAAGAGGATTTGAAAGCAAGGCAGAATTGCAGGAAACAGATTTCAGGAGGTAGATACGAATCGCCTTTAAAGCACATGAAAAGCGGCAAAACGTCGACAATGATGCCCTTGGCCAAAAAGGGCGTATGCGTTTTTTCCTGAATATATTCAGGAAAAAACGCATACGCCCTTTTTGGCCAACCAAGCAACCTGGAAAGGCAAATCAGCGCTACAAAGAAGTCTCGCTTCCCATCGGTGAAAAGGGCCATGCTGCAAAAAGTGTCAAAACCAGAAATGCAGGACAGGCCATGGAGAAATGGCAGCCTTGCTACACTGATGGGCGGGATGTAAATTGCCAACAACCACTCTGGAGAAGTGTACGTTGTGTCCTGAAACATCGAAAAAAAACAGCTTAGGGAGCATAGGGCACGTCCACTCATGGGCGTATAAATTGGAAAAACTAAAAATCAGCAAGACACAGGCACCAGAAAGTTTAGGGCTGCTCTGTTGACAAGAACCTCCACTTCATGACACCTTAAATATCCCAGGAAAGAGAAAAATGGATAAACAAGTTGTGGTCCTTATGTACAATGGAATATCACTCAGACATGAAATCAATGTCATAAGGCTAGTAGAAGCAAGATGAGTGGAGTTAGGTACGACGATTCTAAGTGAAATAAGTCACACAGAAAAAGACACTTATCATAAGCTATCACTTATAGAGGGAATGTAAAAACCGCTACACTTGAACTGAATTACAAAACAGAACAGAGTCACACGTTTAGAAAACACACTATGGCTGCTTAACGGGAATGGTGAGGTGGGGTGATGCATAAAACAAGGATTTCAAATTCGCTCAGATACCGTTCCATACACCCAATATGTAATAGACAAGACCTACTCCTTGCTCAGTGAACTGGACTCAACACCCCCTATTCCCCGCACAAGAATATATGTGACTAGTAAGAATCTTAAAACCTATGTATTGATATCTGTCTGGAAGTGAGTCAAGTGGGTGTAAAGCCGCATAAACACAACCATGAAAAGCAGCTAAACCCCATTATAAAAATAAATTACTTTTAAAAACCCGTAAAACAAAGACAGTGAAAGAGAGAGAAATTCTTACAAAATTCGTTCAGAGGCTGTGATGCAACCTGGATTGACCATATCTACACCCACACCTAGATGAGACATAAGGGTGGACACTCTTGGGGCTGAGAGGTTGGGTGAGGTTGGGTGAGCAAACGCAGACCCTTTAAAGTAATACTGCGTGGTACCCATCCCATGGGTCCCAAATCTCCAGGTTCAAGGGCATCTTCCTACATCGAAAACATGCATGAGAAACCCAGAAGATGGTACACCGTGTGATTTTGAAAGGTTTCTAAAACGCACCTCATTTCTCATCTCCTTGTGCTCGGTTTCGCCATTCCAGCTACTTTACTAGCAATCTCCCTACTTGGAGAATCAGCACCTTTAACCTCCTGTTTCCTACAGGTTGCAATTTGTCCTGAGGAGGAACGGGAAGAGGGGCAACCAATGAGAGACTAGATCTAGGTGTTGGGACAGGCACAGGTCACTCTATTTTCCCAACAGGAAGAAGAATTAACCACAGGCTCAGCCTGCCGCCCAGAAGCAGAATAGGGCCTGAGGCAATCCCGCGCTTTTGCGGCCAGCTCCGAAAAAAGACAGTTGAAAAATGGAGCTCAGGGAAACTGCAATTCACAAACCCGCAGAGTTATAAATGATAACTCTCATCCACAGATATATTGAGGGAAGGCAACGAAGAGGATTTGAAAGCAAGGCAGAATTGCAGGAAACAGATTTCAGGAGGTAGATACGAATCGCCTTTAAAGCACATGAAAAGCGGCAAAACGTCGACAATGATGCCCTTGGCCAAAAAGGGCTTATGCGTTTTTTCCTGAATATATTCAGGAAAAAACGCATACGCCCTTTTTGGCCAACCAAGCAACCTGGAAAGGCAAATCAGCGCTACAAAGAAGTCTCGCTTCCCAACGGTCAAAAGGGCCATGCTGCAAAAAGTGTCAAAACCAGAAATGCAGGACAGGCCATGGAGAAATGGCAGCCTTGCTACACTGATGGGCGGGATGTAAATTGCCAACAGCCACTCTGGAGAAGTATACGTTGTGTCCTGAAACATCGAAAAAAAACAGCTTAGGGAGCATAGGGCACGTCCACTCATGGGCGTATAAATTGGAAAAACTAAAAATCAGCAAGACACAGGCACCGGAAAGTTTAGGGCTGCTCTGTTGACAAGAACCTCCACTTCATGACACCTTAAATATCCCAGGAAAGAGAAAAATGGATAAAGAAGTTGTGGTCCTTATGTACAATGGAATATCACTCAGACATGAAATCAATGTCATAAGGCTAGTAGAAGCAAGATGAGTGGAGTTAGGTACGACGATTCTAAGTGAAATAAGTCACACAGAAAAAGACACTTATCATAAGCTATCACTTATAGAGGGAATGTAAAAACCGCTACACTTGAACTGAATTACAAAACAGAACAGAGTCACACGTTTAGAAAACACACTATGGCTGCTTAACGGGAATGGTGAGGTGGGGTGATGCATAAAACAAGGGTTTTAAATTCGCTCAGATACCGTTCCATACACCCAATATGTAATAGACAAGACCTACTCCTTTCTCAGTGAACTGGACTCAACACCCCCTATTCACCACACAAGAATATATGTGACTAGTAAGAATCTTAAAACCTATGTATTGATATCTCTCTGGAAGTGAGTCAAGTGGGTGTAAAGCCGCATAAACACAGCCATGAAAAGCAGCTAAACCCCATTATAAAAATAAATTACTTTTAAAAACCCATAAATCAAAGACAGTGAAAGAGAGAGAAATTCTTACAAAATTCGTTCAGAGGCTGTGATGCAAACTGGATTGACCATATCAAGACCCACAGCTGGATGAGACATAAGGGTGGACACTCTTGGGGCTGAGAGGTTGGGTGTGGTTGGGTGAGCAAACGCAGACCCTTTAAAGTAATACTGCGTGGTACCCATCCCATGGGTCCCAAATCTCCAGGTTCAAGGGCATCTTCCTACATCGAAAACATGCATGAGAAACCCAGAAGATGGTACACCGTGTGATTTTGAAAGGTTTCTAAAACGCACCTCATTTCTCATCTCCTTGTGCTCGGTTTCGCCATTCCAGCTACTTTACTAGCAATCTCCCTACTTGGAGAATCAGCACCTTTAACCTCCTGTTCCCTACAGGTTGCAATTTGTCCTGAGGATGAACGGGAAGAGGGGCAACCAATGAGAGACTAGATCTAGGTGTTGGGACAGGCACAGGTCACTCTATTTTCCCAACAGGAAGAAGAATTAACCACAGGCTCAGCCTGCCGCCCAGAAGCAGAATAGGGCCTGAGGCAATCCCGCGCTTTTGCGGCCAGCTCCCAAAAAAGACATTTGAAAAATGGAGCTCAGGGAAACTGCAATTCACAAACCCGCAGAGTTATAAATGATAACTCTCATCCACAGATATATTGAGGGAAGGCAACGAAGAGGATTTGAAAGCAAGGCAGAATTGCAGGAAACAGATTTCAGGAGGTAGATACGAATCGCCTTTAAAGCACATGAAAAGCGGCAAAACGTCGACAATGATGCCCTTGGCCAAAAAGGGCTTATGCGTTTTTTCCTGAATATATTCAGGAAAAAACGCATACGCCCTTTTTGGCCAACCAAGCAACCTGGAAAGGCAAATCAGCGCTACAAAGAAGTCTCGCTTCCCATCGGTGAAAAGGGTCATGCTGCAAAAAGTGTCAAAACCAGAAATGCAGGACAGGCCATGGAGAAATGGCAGCCTTGCTACACTGATGGGCGGGATGTAAATTGCCAACAGCCACTCTGGAGAAGTATACGTTGTGTCCTGAAACATCGAAAAAAAACAGCTTAGGGAGCATAGGGCACGTCCACTCATGGGCGTATAAATTGGAAAAACTAAAAATCAGCAAGACACAGGCACTGGAAAGTTTAGGGCTGCTCTGTTGACAAGAACCTCCACTTCATGACACCTTAAATATCCCAGGAAAGAGAAAAATGGATAAAGAAGTTGTGGTCCTTATGTACAATGGAATATCACTCAGACATGAAATCAATGTCATAAGGCTAGTAGAAGCAAGATGAGTGGAGTTAGGTACGACGATTCTAAGTGAAATAAGTCACACAGAAAAAGACACTTATCATAAGCTATCACTTATAGAGGGAATGTAAAAACCGCTACACTTGAACTGAATTACAAAACAGAACAGAGTCACACGTTTAGAAAACACACTATAGCTGCTTAACAGGAAAGGTGAGGTGGGGTGATGCATAAAGCAAGGGTTTCAAATTCGCTCAGATACCGTTCCATACACCCAATATGTAATAGACAAGACCTACTCCTTGCTCAGTGAACTGGACTCAACACCCCCTATTCCCCGCACAAGAATATATGTGACTAGTAAGAATCTTAAAACCTATGTATTGATATCTGTCTGGAAGTGAGTCAAGTGGGTGTAAAGCCGCATAAACACAGCCATGAAAGGCAGCTAAACCCCATTATAAAAATAAATTACTTTTAAAAACCCGTAAAACAAAGACAGTGAAAGAGAGAGAAATTCTTACAAAATTCGTTCAGAGGCTGTGATGCAACCTGGATTGACCATATCTAGACCCACAGCTGGATGAGACATAAGGGTGGACACTCTTGGGGTTGAGTGGTTGGGTGAGGTTGGGTGAGCAAACGCAGACCGTTTAAAGTAATACTGCGTGGTACCCATCCCATGGGTCCCAAATCTCCAGGTTCAAGGGCATCTTCCTACATCGAAAACATGCATGAGAAACCTAGATGATGGTACACCGTGTGATTTTGAAAGGTTTCTAAAACGCACCTCATTTCTCATCTCCTTGTGCTCGGTTTCGCCATTCCAGCTACTTTACTAGCAATCTCCCTACTTGGGGAATCAGCACCTTTAACCTCCTGTTCCGTTCAGGTTGCAATTTGTTCTGAGGATGAAAGGGAAGAGGGGCAACCAATGAGAGACTAGATCTAGGTTTTGGGACAGGCCCAGGTCACTGTATTTTCCCATCAGGAAGAAGATTTAACCACAGGCTCAGCCTGCACGCCGGAACCAGAATAGGGCCTGAAGCAATCCTGTGCTTTGCGGCCAGCTCCCAAGAAAGCGAGTTGAAAAATGGAGCTCAGGGGCACTGCAATTCAGAGACCTGCAGAGTTATAAATGATAACTCTTGGCCACAAATATATTGAGGGAAGGCAACCAAGAGGAGTTGAAAGCAAGGCAGAATTGCAGGAAACAGATTTCAGGAGGTAGATTCGAATCACCTTTAAAGCACATGAAAAGTGGCAAAACGTGGACAATGATGCCCTTGGCACAAAAGGGCGTATGCGTTTTTTCCTGAATATATTCAGGAAAAAACGCATACGCCCTTTTTGGCCAACCAAGCAACCTGGAAAGGCAAATCAGCGCTATAAAGAAGTCTCGCTTCCCATTGGTCAAAGGGTCATGCTGAAAAAAGTGTAAAAACCAGAAAAGCAGGACAGTCCATGTAGAAATCGGAGCCTTGCTATGCTGATGGGCGGGATGTAATTTGCCAACAGCCACTCTGGAGAATTGTACGGTGTGTCCTGAAACATCTAAAAAACACAGCTTAGTGAGCATAGGGCACTTCAACTCATGGGCGTATAAATTGGGAAAACTAAAAATCATCAAGACACAGGCACCCCAAAGTTTAGGGCTGCTCTGTTCCCAAGAACCTCCACTTCGGTACTCCTTAAACATCCCAGGAAGAGGAAAATTGATAAAGAAGTTGTGGTACTTATGTACAATGGAATATCACTCAGCCATGAAATCAATGTCATAAGGCTACTAGCAGCATGATGAGTGGATGTAGGTATGATGATTTTAAGTGAAATAAGTCACATAGAAAAAGACACTTATCAAAGACATCACTTATATAGGGAATGTAAAAATCGCTACACTTAAACTGATTTACAAAACAGAACAGAGTCACACATTTTCAAAACACACTATGGCTGCTTAACGGGAAAGGTGAGGTGGGTGATGCATAAACCCGGGATTTGAAATTAGCACAGATATCACTCCATAAATCAAATATGTAATAGACAAGACCTACTCCTTGCTCAGTGAACTGGACGCAACACCCTCTATTCACCGCACAAGAATATATCTGACTAGTAAGAATCTTAAAACCTATGTATTGATATCTCTCTTTAAGTGAGTCAAGTGGGTGTAAAGCGGGCTAAACACAGCAGTGAAAAGCAGCGAAACCCCATTTTAAAATAAATAACTTTAAAAAACCCAAAAACCTAAGACAGTGATAGAGAGAGGAAATTTTACATAATTCGTTCCTGGGCTGTGATGCAACCTTGTTTGACCATATCTAGACCCACAGCTGGATGAGAAATAAAGCTGGACACTCTTGCAGCTGAAGGTCTCTTTCCCTAGTTACCAGATTGGGGAACGTAAAAAGGCTGCTGCCCTCTGGCTGTTACCTGCAAAAGCAGCTTTAATACCTGTGTTAATGGTCACTTCATATGAACAAGTACTTCAGGGCTGTAAATGAAACCTGCCCTCAAAATGTCTTGAGGGAGGTAATGGCCAAAACTTTTCAAAATGTGACACTTACTTTAAGAAAACAATTTGAAGAACTAAGCTGTAATCACAGTTTGATAAATAAAAAGAGCATGCTTTAAAGATCAATTTCAACAGATTATGGGACACATGCAAATTCAACCACACAGAGGTATCAGCTCGCACCTGTTAGAATAACCAGCAGCAAGCAAACTACAAACAATAAATATTGAAGGCGTTTTGGAGAAATGCATACCCTCAATTTTAAGTGGGACATAACCTGGAAAGAGCCACTAATGAGAACTGAATGGTGGTGCCTTTAAAACGTACACACTGAGCTACCATATGATACAGCAAGCCCACTCCTTGGCCTATAACATAAGGAGATAGAACTGGAAAGACACAGGCAAGCAAATGTGCATTGCAGCAGTATTACAATAACCAAGACATGGAGGCAACCAAAAAGTCCATCAAGAGGTGCGTGGCCAAAGAATAACTGGTACACGTACAGATGGAATATGAGCCAGGGAAAAAAACAAAACAATGTCAATTGCAGCACTGTGTATGATTCTTGAGTTAATCAGGCAAATTGTACTAAGTCAGAAAGCAAAAGACACATATCCTATAATATCACTTATAGGTCTTAGCTAAAAATTGATACCAATGAAGATATTTCCACAGAGAAATGCAATCACAGATTCATTAAACAAACTTAGGGTTCACCAAATGGAAAGGTGTGAGGATTGGATACATTAGGATATTGGGGTTAAGATAGATATAGAAACACATGTGAAATATGTAATCACCAAAGACCTACGTAATACCAAGACAAGACTACTCAACATGGTGTCATAACCTACATGGGAAAATGATCCAAAGAAGAATAGATATATGTATATGTTTAAAAGAACCACATCTTGCACACCTAGAAGAAACAAAACATTTTAATCAAATTTGCTCTGACAAAAAATAAAAATTAAATTAAAAAAAGAACAAGAAGTAATGAGACATAAACTTAAGGGGCTTTTTGCTGGCACATTGCATTCTAATTTACAACCAGAACATGACTTCCATTAAGGCTCTGTCATCACTAATAAAGCAGCTTTATAAGCAATGTTGAAGGTAGCTTAAAAGAAGTCTCACTAATTATTGATAGTAACAAGGAAACAAAGAAAAGTAAAAGTCTCACTGCAAAAAGTATACATAGGGTAAGGATAGTAGATCAAACACTGATTACACTTCTGTAAAGAATAAAAGACAACAGTAGTATGTTTTGTTAAAAAAGAGAGGGCCCAAATAAATCTGAAATGAAAGAGATGATGTTACAACAGACACCACAGAAATACAAAGTATCCTAAGATACACACAGGGTAACTCAGGGCTCAGACTGGACAGAGCCCACTCTCCAGTCCCCTGTACATGACTTACAGGAGCCTCAGGAACTGAGGAGGGGGTCCCTGAGGAGAGGCTCAAGATAGAATATGGTAGGCATTAACATGACTGCATTCATCTTAAACATGCCTGAACTACATTCACACGAGATGATTTTGTCCTGTATGTACATCGGCACCTCTAGCCGGAACTGCAGATCTTTGGCTTCAACACCTCTACTGACAACATTAGCTTCACCTGCTGTGGACCGTCTCCTATAGGATTTCTAGAATCACAAAACATCGAAGCTTCACAGGACCCAGAGTCTGTGCGACTCCACACAGAGTCTCAGAGTCTCAACTCCACTCAGATACTCCACTCTTGGAGGGCACACACAAAGTAGTGTGTACATCAGGACCCAGGGGAAGGAGCAGTGACCCCGTAGGAGAATGACCAGAACTACCTGCTACTTTTAGAGGGTCTCCTGCAGAGGCAGCTGGTGGCTGTGGCTGTGGCTCACCGTGAGGACAACGACACTGGCAGCAGAAGTTCTGGGAAATACTCCTTGGTGTGAGCCCTCCCAGAGTCCGCCATTAGCCCCACCAAGAGCAAGGTAGGCTCCAGTGCTGGGTCGCCTCAGGCCAAACAACCAACAGGGAGGGAACCCAGCCCCATGCATCAGCAGACAAGCGGATTCAACTTTTTATTAAAGTTTTATTTAATCCGTAGACAAGCGGATTAAAGCTCTGCCCACCAAAGCAACACCCAGCTCTACCCACCACCAGTCCCTCCCATCAGGAAGCTTGCACAAGTCTCTAAGATAGACTCATCCACCAGAGAGCAGACAGCAGAAGCAAGAAGAACTACAATTCTGCAGCCTGTGGAAGGAAAACCACATTCACAGGAAGATAGATAAAATGAAAAGGCAGAGGACTTTATACCAGATCAAGGAACAAGATAAAACCCCAGAAAAAAAACGAAATGAGGTGGAGATAGGGAACCTTCCAGAAAAAGAATTCAGAATAATGATAGTGAAGTTGAGCCAAGACCTTAGAAAAAGAAAGGAGGCAAAGATCGAGAAGACACAAGAAATGCTTAACAAAGACCTAGAAGAATTAAGGAACAAACACCTAGAAGAATTAAAGAACAAACAAACAGAGGTGAACAATGTAATAACTGAAATGAAAAATACACTAGAAGGAATCAGTAGCAGAATAACTGTGGCAGAAGAACGGATAAGTGGCCTGGAAGACAGAAAGGTGGAAATCACTGCCATGGAACAGAATAAAGAAAAAGAATGAAAATAAATGAAGACACCCCAAGAGTCCTCTGGGACAACATTAAACGCAACAACATTCGCATTATAGGGGTCCCAGAAGGAGAAGAGAGAGAGAAAGGACCCGAGAATATATTTGAAGAGATTATGGTCAAAAACTTCCCTAGCATGGGAAAAGAAATAGCCACCCAAGTCCAGAAGCACAGAGTGTCCCAGGCAGGAGAAACCAAAGGAGAAAAATGACAAGACACATAGTAATCAAATTGACAAAAATTAACGACAAAGAAAAATTATTGAAAGCAGCAAGGGAAAAATGACAAATAACATACAAGGGAAATCCCATAAGGATAACAGCTGATTTCTCAGCAGAAAATCTACAAGCCAGAAGGAAGTGGCATGATAAATTTAAAGTGATGAAAGGGAAGAACCTACAACCAAGGGTACTGCACCCTGCAAAGAGCTCATTCAGATTTGATGGAGAAATCAAAAGCCTTACAGACAAGCAAAAGCTAAGAGAATTCAGCACCATGCAACCAGCTCTACACCAAATGCTAAAAGAACTTCTCTAAGTGGGAAACACAAGAGAAGAAAAGGACCCACCAAGACAAACCCATAACAATTAAGAAAATAGTAGTAGGAACATACATATCGATAATTACCTTAAACGTGAATGCACTAAATGTTCCAACCAAAAGACATAGACTGGCTGAATGGATACAAAAACAAGACCCATATATATGCTGTCTACAAGAGACCCATTTCAGACCTAGGGACACATACAGACTGAAAGTGAGGCGATGGAAAAATATATTCTATGCTAATGAAAATCAAAAGAAAGCTGGAGTAGCAATACTCATATCAGATAAAATAGACTTTAAAATAAAGAATGTTACAAGAGACAAGGAAAGACGCTACATAATGGTCAAGGGATCAAACCAAGAAGAAGACATAACAATTATAAATATATATGTACCCAACATAGGAGCACCTCAATGTATAAGGCAACTGCTAACAGCTATAAAAGAGGAAATCGACAGTAACACAATAATAGCGGGGGACTTTAACAGCTCACTTACACCAGTGGAGATCAGCCAGACAGAAAATTAATAAGGAAACACAAGCTTTAAATGACACAATAGACCAGATAGAGTTCATTGATATTTATAGGACATTCCATCCAAAAACAGCAGATTACACGTTCTTCTCAACTGCACACGGAACATTCTCCAGGATAGATCACATCTTGGGTCACAGATAAAGCCTCAGTAAATTTAAGAAAACTGAAATCATATCAAGCAGCTGTTCCGACCACAATGCTATGAGATTAGAAATCAATTACACGGAAAAAACCGTAAAAAACACAAACACATGGAGGCTAAACAATACGTTACTAAATAACCAAGAGATCACTGAAGAAATCAAAGGGGAAATCAAAAACTACCTAGAGACAAATGACAACAAAAACACGATGACCAAAACCTATGGGATGCAGCAAAAGGAGTTCTAAGAGGGAAGTTTATAGCAATACAAGCCTACCTCAAGAAACAAGAAAAATCTCAAATAAACAATCTAACCTTACACCTAGAGGAACTAGAGAAAGAAGAACAAAACCCAAAGTTAGTAGAAGGAAAGAAATCCTAAAGATCAGAGCAGAAATAAATGAAATAGAAACAAAGAAAACGGAAGCAAAGATCAACAAAACTAAAAGCTGGTTCTTTGAGAAGATAAGCAAAAATGATCAACCTTTAGCCAGACTCAAGAAAAAGAGGGAGAGGATGCAAATCAACAAAATTAGAAGTGAAAAAGGAGAAGTTACAACAGACACCACAGGAATACAAAGCATCCTAAGAGACTACTACAAGCAACTCTATGCCAATAAAATGGACAATCTGGAAGAAATGGACAAATTCTTAGAAAGGGATAACCTTCAAAGATTGAACCAGGAAGAAATAGAAAATATGAACAAACCTATCACTAGCAATGAAATTGAAACTGTGATTAAAAATCTTCCAACAAACAGAAGTCCAGAACCAGATGGCATCACAGGTGAATTCTATCAAACATTTAGAGAAGAGCTAACACCCAACCTTCTCAAATTCTTCAAAACAATTGCAGGGGAAGGAACACTCCCAAACTCATTCTATGAGACCACCATCACCCTGATACCAAAATCAGACAGAGATACTAAAAGGAAAGAAAATTATAGACCAATATCACTGATGAATATAGATGTAAAAATCCTCAACAAAATACTAGCAAACAGAATCGAACAACAGATTAAAAGGATCATACACCATGATCAAGTGGGGTTTTTTCCCAGGGATGCAAGGATTCTTCAATATACACAAATCAATGTGATACACCATATTAACAAATTGTAGAATAAAACCATATGATCATCTCAATAGATGAAGGAAAAGATTTTGAGAAAATTCAACACTCATTTACGATAAAAACTCTGCAGAGTGTGGGCATAGAGGGAAACTACCTCAACATAATAAAGGCCATATATGACAAACCCACAGCAAACAGCATTCTCAATGGTGAAAAACTGAAAGCGTTTCCTCTAAGATCAGAAACAAGACGAGGATGCCCACTCTCACCACTGCTATTCAACATAGTTTTGGAAGTCCTAGCCATGGCAATCAGAGAAGAAAAAGAAATAAAAGGATAACAAAAAGGAAAAGAAGAAGTAAAATTGTCACTGTTTGCAGATGACATGATATCATAGATAGAGAATCCTAAAGACGCCACCAGAAAACCACTGGAGCTAATCAATGAATTTGGTAAAGTTGCAGGATACAAAATTAATGCACAGAAATTGCTTGCATTCCTATACACTAACAATGAAAGATCAGAAAGAGAAATTAAGGAAACAATCCCATTACCACTGCAACAAAAAGAATAAAATACCTAGGAATAAACCTACCTAAGGAAGTAAAAGACCTGTACTCAGAAAACTATAAGACACTGATGAAAGAAATCAAAGATGATATAAACAGATGGAGACATATACCATGTTCTTGGATTAGAAGAATCAATATTGTGAAAATGACTATACTACCCAAAGCAATCTACAGATTCAATGCAATCCCGATCAAAATACCTTTGGCATTTTCTACAGAACAAGAAAAAAAAAATCTTAAAATTTATAGGGAGACACAAAAGACCCTGGATAGCCAAAGCAGTCTTGAGGGGGAAAAAAAGAGCTGGAGGAATCAGACTTCCAGACTTCAGACTATATTACAAAGCTACAGAAATCAAGATAATATGGTACTGACACAAAAACAGAAATATAGGTCAATAGAACAGGATAGAAAGCACAGAGATAAACCCACGTACCTATGGTTAACTAATCTATGACAAAGGAGGCAAGGGTATACAATGGAGAAAAGACAGTGTCTTCAGTAAGTGGTGGGGGGAAAACTGGACAGCTACATGTAAAAGAATGAAATTAGTACACTCCCTAACACCATACACAAAAATAACTCAAAATGGATTAGAGACCTAAATATAAGACCAGCCACTATAAAACTCTTAGAAGAAAACATAAGCAGAACAGTCTATGACATAAATCACAGCAAGATCCTTTTTGACCCACCTCCTAGAGAAATGGAAATAAAAACAAAAATTAAAAAATGGGACCAAATGAAACATAAATTCTTTTGCACAGCAAAGGAAAACTTAAGCAA
Organism: Eschrichtius robustus; assembly: GCF_028021215.1. Lineage (NCBI taxonomy): Eukaryota > Metazoa > Chordata > Mammalia > Artiodactyla > Eschrichtiidae > Eschrichtius > Eschrichtius robustus. Next base: position 256,494 of record NW_027175324.1, read on the forward strand.
GATGAAAAGACAACCATCAGAATGGGAGAAAATATTTTCAAATGAAGCAAATGGCAAAGGATTAATCTACAAAAAGCAGCTCATGTAGCTCAATATCACAAAACCAAACAACCCAATCCAAAAATGGGCAGAAGACCTAAATAGACATTTCTCCAAAGAAGATATACAGGTTGCCAACAAACACATGAAAGGATGCTGAACATCACTAATCATTGGAGAAATGCAAATCAAAACTACAGTGAGGTATCACCTCACACCAGTCAGAATGGCCATCATCAAAAAATCTACCAACAGTAAATGCTGGAGAGGCATTTATTGGAGAAAAAGGAACCCTCTTGCACTGTTGGTGGGAATGTAAATTGATATAGCCACTAGGGAGAACGGTATGGGGCTTCCTTAAAAACTAAAAATAGAACTACCATACAACCCAGCAAACCCACTCCTGGACATTTACCCTGAGAAAACCATAATTCAAAAAGAGTCATGTACCACAATGTTCACTGTAGCTCTATTTACAATAGCCAGGACATGGAAGCAAACTAAGTGTCCATCAACAGATAAATGGATAAAGAAGATGTGGCACATATATACAATGGAACATTATTCAGCCATAAAAAGAAACGAAATTGAGTTATTTTTAGTGAGGTGGATGGATCTAGAGTCTGTCCTACAGAGTGAAGTAAGTCAGAAAGAGAAAAACAAATACCGTATGCTAACAAATATATATGGAATCTAAAAAAAAAAAAGTTTATGAAGAACCTAGGGGCAGGAAAGGATTAAGGACACAGACGTAGAGAAAGGACTTGAGGACATGGGGAGAGGGAAGGGTAAGCTGGGACAAAGTGAGAGAGTGGTATGGACATATATACACTACCAAATGTAAAATTGATAGCTACTGGGAAGCAGCCACATAGCACAGGGAGATCAGCTCTGTGCTTTGTGACCACCTAAAAGGGTGGGATAAGGGAGTGAGAGGGAGGTGCAAGAGGGAGGGGATATGGTGTTATATGTATACGCATAGCTGATTCACTTTTTTATACAGCAGAAACTAACACACAATTGTAAAGCAATTATACTCCAATAAAGATGTAAAAGAAAAAAAAAAAAAAGAAAGCCCAGAGATAAACCTACACACCTATGGCCCACTAATCTATGACAAAGGAGGCAAGGGTATACAATGGAGAAAAGACAGTCTCTTCAATAAGTGGTGCTGGGAAAAATGGACAGTTACATGTAAAAGAATGAAATTAGAACACTCCCTAACACCATACACAAAAAATAAACTCCAAATGGATTAGAGACCAAAATGTAAGACCGGACACTATAAAACTCTTAGAGGAAAACATAGGAAGAATACTCTTTGACATAAATCACAGCAAGATCTTTTTTGATCCACCTCCTAGAGTAATGGAATAAAAAAAAAAAACAAAAACAAATGGGAGCAAATGAAACCTAAAAGCTTTTGCAAAGCAAAGGAAACTACAAACAAGACGAAAAGACAACCCTCAGAATGGGAGAAAATATTTGCAAACGAATCAATGGACAAAGGATTAATCTCCAATGTATATAAACAGCTCATGCAGCTCAACAGTAAAAAAACAAACAAACCAATCCAAAAATGGGCAGATGACGTAAATAGACATTTGTCCCAAGAAGACATACAGATGACCAAGAAACACATGAAAAGCTACTCAACATCACTAATTATTAGAGAAATATAAACCAAAACTACAATGAGGTATCACCTCACACGAGTTAGAATGGGCATCATCAGAAAATCTACAAACAACAAATGCTGGAGAGGGTGTGGAGAAAAGGGAACCCTCTTACACTATTTGTGGGAATGTAAATTGATACAGTCACTATGGAGAACAGTATGGAGGTTCCTTAAAAAACTAAAAATAGAATTACCATATGACCCAGCAATCCCACTACTGGCCATATACCCAGAGAAAACCATAATTCAAAAAGACATATTCACCACAATATTCATTGCAGCACTATTTACAATAGCCAGGTCATGGAAGCAACCTAAATGCCCATAGACAGACGAACGGAAAAGATGTGCTACATATATAAAATGGAATATTACTCAGCCATAAAAAGGAATGAAATTGGGTCATTTGTAGAGACGTGGATAGATCTAGAGACTGTCATACAGAGTGAAGTAAGTCAGAAAGAGAAAAACAAATATCGTATATTAACGCATACATGTAGAACCTAGAAAAATGGTAAAGATGAACTGGTTTGCAAGGCAGAAATAGAGACACAGATGTAGAGAACAAATGTATGGACACCAAGGGGGGAAAGTGGCAGGGTGGTGGTGGTGGGATGAATTGCGACCCTGGGATTGACATATATACACTTATATGTATAAAATAGATAACCAATAAGAGCCTGCTGTATAAAAAAATGAATAAAATAAATTCAAAAATTAAAAAATAAATAATACTTAAGAAAATAAAACAGAAAAAAAAGTTCTGTCCTTCCCATAGACGTATTTATATGAATGAATGATTTCCATGCTTATATCCATAAATACAAAAAGAGGAATAAAACTTACCTTGAACCAAAAAAGAAAAAAAAAAAACTGAACCCACTGGTCATACAGAGGAAAACCCTATCAGCGCACTGGCTCCAGTGGTAAACAATTCTTAAGTTGGTCACAGGTGGGGAATCATCTCCCATGCAGCCAGCAGCCCCCACACAAGGAGCGTCCTCATTGCAAAGCTGGGGGACTGTGAGGAGGCGTCTCTGACTAGACGTGAGCTGAGCCCCAGGCCAGCTGCTGCTGAACTTTTCCCACCGTTCCCAGGTAAAACACCTGAATGTGTGCAAAGACTAAAAACTAGAGGAAGGGGCTTGGAGTCACACCAGCAACAGCACGCAGGCCGACTTGGTGCCTGCAGGCCAGCCAGGATGGTCCTGGCCCCGGGCGCTCGTCTGGAAACTTTCCATTTCCCTGCCTGAGGTACCCCTCCTGTCCCGGCCCCCACTGCTTTTTTCCTTCCTTACCTCTGCCCGGGGAGAAATTCCAGCAGCAAGTATGGGTGACACATCCTCTTCTTTAGCAGGTGGCAGCCCGGCAACTCCTGCAGAAAGTCCAGTAGAGCCCCAGTCACAACGGGCCACTCATAGAGCCGTGGGCCCTACTGCCTCCCACCAGCCCAACCCCGAGACTGCTGATGGGGCAGAGAATATGGCGTCAGGCACAGCTGCAGAAGCTTTTGCTGCCTGGAGGGGTGTTTATATTGACCTCAACCCAGGCACACCTGGGAAGGGCTGGCCGGCCGGGTCAGGCTGCCCAGGTCAGCCAATCCTCGCCCCTCAGGGGCTCAGATTTGCAGAAAATGGGCCTTGCTGCACCGGCCAGATCCAAGGAACAGGTGTAGGGTCCCGAGAGTCAGGATAGATAAGGGGCGGCAGCCCTGGCTTGTTTTCTAATCATTTTATCTGGTCCATGAGTGGGAGACAACTTCAAGAAGACCCTCTGCTAATGAGAGGAACCCAGGAGTCAGGGAGAGGAGGGGTGGTGGGTGGAGACAGAGGCCTGGTGCCCCGGCTGCTGTGGAAGCCCCTGGAAGACCAGGCAGAGGGAGGTCGCACAGAGTGAAGCCTAGGGTCACAGACCTGTTGGAGCTGCTGTTTATTAGTTCAAGCTCTGCTCTGAGGTGCTCTGTGTCAGCTCTGAGTGACAGGTGTGCTGGGGGTGCTCTGCAATGAGGGCTATGTGCACAGTTCCTGTGTGCCCAGCCCTGTCGGGGTACCTGTCCACGGGAGCTCCATATCCAGGGAGGGGCCTGCCCACGAGAGCCCCGTGGGCTGCTGGGTACCTGCCCAGGTGAGCTCCATATCCTGGGAGGGGCCTGACCATGATGGCCCCATGGGCTGCTGGGTACCTGCCCAGGTGAGCTCCATATCCTGGGAGGGGCCTAACCACCACAGCCCCGTGGGCTGCTGGGTACCTGCCCAGGTGAGCTCCATATCCTGGGAGGGGCCTGACCACCAGAGCCCCATGGGCTGCTGGGGACCTGGTAGAGGACGCCAGGACAGTCAGTGAAGCCACAGAGGATATACATCTAGTAGTTCCTAATTCCTACACCCTGCTGGTCATTCTACCATCCACCAGGACATGGTATTCTGTATTAGACTTCAATGATGCCTTCTTCTGTATTCCATTCGTCCCAGAGTCACAAGAAATTTTGGCTGTGAGTGGCAGGACTCAACATACAACAAAAACAATACTGCTGGGCCGTCCTGCCCCAGGGGTTCAAAAATTCCCACACCATCTTTGGGGAAACGTTAGCTAAAGACCTAAAAGATCTACCTCTGGAGAAGGGAACCCTCCTTCAATATGCAGATGACATTCTGATCACCAGCCCGACTAAGGAGGCCTCTGAACTACCTAGCCAATAAAAGATAGAAGGTGTCCAAGAAAAAGGCTCAAATATCACAAACTAAGGTGACCTTCTTGGGCTTCATTCGCTCAGAAGGTCGGAGAAGCCCACCCCAGGAAAGGGAAGAAGCCATTTGCAGCCTCACCCTTCCTGAAACTAGAAGACAGCTTAGGGGTTCCTGGGGAGACCGGGGTTTGCTGCATCTGGATCCCTAACTACAGTCTAATAGCTGGGCCTCTATATGAAACACTGAAAGGAAAAGATGATGATCCTTTTGAATAGAATCCAGAAGCGGCCTTTCAAGAATGGAAAGAGCAGTCAGTTCAGACCCGTGCCCTGGACCTCCCTAAGTTAGCTAAACCCTTTGACCTTTACATTCCTGGTCCAAGGCGAATCGCCCTTGGAGTATTAGTGCAAAAACTGGGACCACTTGAAATGGAACAATGCAAGAATGCCCTCCAGGCATTGGCCAGCCACCCCATCCGACCAGGATACTGGGGGTATCTAAAAACCTGGAAATCAGCAGCCCACAAGGCCAGCTCCCTCCTAAGGGAAAAGGACGCCACTTGGTGATCCTAACCACCCACCATGCCCTGAAGTTGCAGGGATTGCTCCGTGGGCACAATGACCTCGAGTGAGGAGGCCCTCCAACACCAACCTCCAGAGAGACAACCTGGGGCAATGGGCCCCCATGACGACTCGTGTGACCATCACTTGACCTGGAGCTTCTCTCAGAAAACAACAAGAGTGTGCCCCAAAAGAGCAGACTATTGCTTACAGGACTTACTGCACCCAGAGCGGAGCTAATAAACTTGGTAGGGGAACCGTAAATAACGCTGCCACCATAGAAAAGCCTACAGACACCGCGGTGACGGCGGCCAATGAGACCGGCTGTACTCCTGGCTACTTCAAAAGGCCGTTGACTGAGTGGCCATCATGGTCCTGGATCACCACCGGCCCTGGACTGTCTGGGAGTTGAGCAAGCAGGGCTCTGACACCTGGTGCTGCTTGTACGTTAATTCAGTGGCCTAACTGAAGAAAGCGCAGACTACTGGTCAGAGCATCTAGGCTGGCAGAAACCGTCAGCCTAAGGGGGCCGAACCAATGTGGAGCAGGGTAAAACGGCCCACCCCCCCCCCCAGCGTCTCTGCACATCTCTTTCCTGGACCCTTAAAGATCATTAGAATCTATAAAACTTCCAATGCTGGTGCTCAGGCAGACGAGCAGTGAGGGAGGAGGCCTGGGGACAATCAACCTCACATGGAGGCTGCTTGGGAGAAGTCCTCCCCCTCGCCCCGGGTATGAGGACACCCAACTCAGCACGAAGCATTTACAGAAGAGGTGTATGCACCCTCAGCACCCCAAGAATGAGGAATGGGACAAAAGGCAGAGGAGGGCTTTGTCACTGGCAAAGCCCATGAAAAATTCCTGGGAGATGAAAATAGAATCTGGGCAATAAAATAAAGTCTAACCATTTTTTCCTTTGTGCTTTGTCTAATTTCACTTGCTCCTAGGTTTCCACATGCAGAGGTCCCACACCCGACACTTCAGACCCGATTTCCTAGTGCAAAATGGCTGGGCCGACACCTCAGCTCGTGGGGTCCCGTGCAGACTCTGCGACATAGAGCCTGAGCTCCAGCCAACCCGGCCCTCGAGAGCTCTACCCCCTCCCTCCTGCTGACGCTGCCAGGATCTCTACACAGCAGCCCGGCCCACAACCCGCAAGGGAGCACACACTCTCACCTCTCCATTCTCTGATCAAAATATAAAGTTTTCCTTTGCTTCTGAACCAAAGTCAGTCTCGATCTGTTGGCTCCAATGACACTGGGCAGGGAGACCCTTGTTGGGACCCACTCTGCAGGATCAGTAACAGAATTTGAGAACATTGTAACTTCAAAGAACAGATGTGTGAGCCAAACTGTAATTAACATAAAGCAGTGTATAAGGCTCGTGTAAAATAAGATGTTTCTAACACTTCCATTTGATATTTCCATCACTTTATTATAAGCAAGTTCAGTGGAGGGGTTTGTCTTATTTGTCAGGTCAACAGTAGAGAAATGCAGTGATTTCTTTCCAAGGATGGACATCTAATAATCTTGGTTGAAGTTTCAACCTTGTTTTGAATGATTTTCCATTGAAAATGATACCTCTCTTTCAGCTCCTAGATTTCTGAGAAGTATAAAATCTTATATTTTTTTATTACCAAAGGGGAAAGGTGGGAGGAGGGATAAATTAACAGTTTCAGATTAACATATACACACTGCTATGTATAAAATATATCATCAACAAGGAACTACTGTATAACACAGGGAACTATACTCAATATTTTGTAATGACCCCTAAGGGGAAATAATCTGAAAAACAATAGATATCTATATCGACATCATCTATCAACTACAGATAAAATGGAAACTAAAGGAGGCCGATGGTGAGCGTTTCTGAACCTGAAGACTTCAATCATCTAAAGTTCGGACTCTGACTAAGGCCCAAGTCCCTTAAAGAACACACATGTACCAGTAGCTTAAAAATTCCCCAGATTGGAGTTCGGGGAGACACTGATTTGGAAAAATCCCTGGTGTTCTCCTTACATACACGGGACCTTTCCTACAGCTAAAACATGCCTGTGACACCCAGAAGATGGAACACGGTTGGATCAGGGAGATTTTGGAAAAGGCACAAAAACTCCTAATTTCCTGGTTGTTGGGTTCACCCCTCCAGCCTTTTTCCTTAAAATCTCCCCACTTGAGGATGTCAGCACCTTCAACATCCAGTTGCACAAAATTTGGAATTTTTCCAAAGGAAGAAGGGGAAGGAGGAGAAACAAGGAGAGCCAAGCCCTAAATGTTCGGACAGGAACATGTCACTCTACTTTCCAATCAGGAAGAAGAATTAAGCAAAGGCTTAGCCTGCCACCGGGAACCAGAGTAGGGCCAGAAGCAAACCAGCGGTTCTGCGGACAGCTCCCAAAAAAGCGAGTTGAAAAATGGAGGTCAGGGGCACTGCAATTCACAAACATGCAGAGTTATAAATTATAACTATCGTCCAAAATTATATTGAGGGAAGTCAATGAACAGGATTGGAAAGGAAGGCAGAATTGCAGGAAACAGATTTCAGGAGTCAGATTCGAATAGCCCCTAAAGCACATGAAAAGCGGCCAAACGTCGACAATGATGCACAAGGCCAAAAAGAGCATATGTGTTTTTTTCTGAATAAATTCAGGAAAAAACGCATAGGCCCTCTTTGGCCAACCAAGCAAGCCGGAAATAAAATTCAGCACTACAAAGAAGTCTCACTTCCCATCGGTCAAAAGCGCCTTCCTAAAAAAGTGTAAAAAAAAAATACTGGAGAGGCCAGGGAGGACAGGGAGCATTGTTACACTGATGGTCGGGATGTAAATTGCCAATGGCGACTCTGGAGAAGGGTATGGTATTTCCTAAAACATCTAAAAAACACAGCTAGAGAGAAAGGGGCACATCCATTCATGGGCGTATAAATTGGAAAAATAAAAATCAAAAAGACACAGGCACCCAGAAGTTAAAGGGCTGCTCTGGTTACAAGAACCTCCACTTGTGTACATCTTAAATATCCCAGGGATGAAAAAAATGGTAAAGAAGTTGTGGTCCTTATGTACAATGGAATATCATTCAGCCATGAAATCAATGTCCTAAGGCTAGTAGCAGCATGATGAGTGGATTTAGGTACGACGATTCTAAGTGAAATAAGTCACACAGAAAAACACACTTATCATTAGATATCACTTAGAGAGGGAATGTAAAAACTGATACCCTTGAACTGAATTACAAAACAGAACAGAGTCACACATTTTGAAAACACACTATGGCTGCTTAACGCGAAAGGTGAGGTGGGGTGATGCATAAAACAAGGGTTTCAAATTAGCTCAGATACCGTTCCATAAACCAAATATGTAATAGACAAGACCTACTCCTTCCTCAGTGAACTGGACTCAACACCCCCTATTCACCGCACAAGAATATATCTGACTAGTAAGAATCTGAAAACCTATGTATTGATCTCTCTCTGGAAGAGAGTCAAGTGAGTGTAAAGTGGCATAAACACAGCCGTGAAAAGCAGCTAAACCCCATTTTAAAAATAAATTACCTTTAAAAACCCGTGAAACAAAGACAGGGAAAGAAAGAGAAATTCTTACAAAATTCGTTCAGGGGCTGTGATGCAACCTGGATTGACCATATCTAGACCCACAGGTGATTGAGACATAAAGGTGGGCACTCATGGGGCTGAGACTTTGGGTGAGGTTGGGTGAGCAAACGCAGACCCTTTAAAATAATACTGCGTGGTACCCATCCCATGGGTCCCAAATCTCCAGGTTCAAGGGCATCTTCCTACATCGAAAACATGCATGAGAAACCCAGAAGATGGTACACCGTCTGATCGGGAAAGGCTTCTGAAACGCACCTCATTTCTCATCTCCTTGTGCTAGGGTTCGCCTTTCCAGCCACTTTACTAGGAATCTCCCTACTTGGGGAATAAGCACCTTTAACCTCCTCTTCTCTGCAGGTTGCAATTTGTCCTGAGGATGAACGGGAAGAGGGGGAACCAATGAGAGACTAGATCTAGGTGTTGTGACAGGCACAGGTCACTCTATTTTCCCATCAGGAAGAAGAATTAACCACAGGCTCAGCATGCCCCCCGGAACCAGAATAGGGCCTGAAGCAATCCTGCGCATTTGCGGCCAGCTCCCAAAAAATCCAGTTGAAAAATGGAGCTCAGGGACACTGCAATTCACAAACCTGCAGAGTTATAAATGATAAGTCTCGTACACAAATATATTGAGGGAAGGCAATGAAGAGGATTTGAAAGCAAGGCAGAATTGCAGGAAACAGGTATCAGGAGGTAGATTCGAATCGCCTTTAAAGCACATGAAAAGGGGCAAAACGTGGACAATGATGCCCTTGGCCTAAAAGGGCATATACGTTTTTTCCTGAATATTTTCAGGAAAAAACGCATACGCCCTTTTTGGCCAACCAAGCAACCTGGAAAGGCAAATCAGCGCTACAATGAAGTCTCGCTTCCCATCGTTCAAAGGCCGTGCTGAAAAAAGTGTCAAAACCAGAAATGCAGGACAGGCCATGGAGAAATGGCAGCCTTGCTACGCTGATGGGCGGGATGTAAATTGCCAACAGCCACTCTGGAGAAGTGTACGGTGTGTCCTGAAACATCTAAAACACACTGCTTAGAGAGCACAGGGCACTTCCACTCATGGGTGTGTAAATAGGGAAAACTAAAAATCAGCAAGACACAGGCACCCCAAAATTTAGGGCTGCTCTGTTGACAAGAACCTCCACTTCATGACTCCTTAAATATCCCAGGAAATATTAAAATGGATAAAGATGTTGAGGTCCTTATGTACAATGGAATTTCACTCAGCCATGAAATCAATGTCCTAAGGCAAGTAGCAGCATGATGAGTGGATTTAGGTATGACGATTGTAAGTGAAATAAGTCACACAGAAAAAGACACTTATTATAAGATATCACTTATAGAGGGAATGTAAAAACCGTTACCATTGAACTGAATTACAAAACAGAACAGAGTCACACATTTTGAAAACACACTATGGCTTCTTAACGGGAAAGGTGAGGTGGGGTGATGCATAAAACAAGGGTTTCTAATTAGCTCAGATACCGTTCCATAAACCCAATATGTACTAGACAAGACCTACTCCTTGCTCAGTGAAGTGGACTAAACACCCACTATTCACCGCACAAGAATATATCTGACTAGTAAGAATCTTAAAACCTATGTATTGATATCTGTCTGGAAGTGAGTCAAGTGGGTGTAAAGCCGCATAAACACAGCAGTGAAAAGCAGCTAAAGCCCATTATAAAAATCAATTGCTTTTAAAAACCCATGCAACAAAGAGAGTGAAAGAGAGAGAAATTCTGACACAATTCGTTCAGGGGCTGTGATGCAACCTGGATTTACCATATCTAGACCCACAGCTAGATGAGACATAAGGGTGGACACTCTTGGGGCTGAGAGGTTTGGTGAGGTTGGGTGAGCAAATGCAGACCCTTTAAAGTAATACTGCGTGGTACCCGTCCAATGGGTCCCAAATCTCCAGGTTCAAGGGCATCTACCTACATCGAAAACATGTACTAGAAACCCAGAAGATGGTACACCGTCTGATTGGGAAAGGTTTCTAAAAGGCACCTCATTTCTCATCTCCTTGTGCTCGGGTTCGCCATTCAATCCACTCTACTAGCAATCTCCCCCCTTGGAGAATCAGCATCTTTAACCTCCTGTTCTGTACAGGTTGCAATTTGTCCTGAGAATGAACGGGAAGTGGGGGAACCAATGAGAGACTTGCTCTAGGTTTTGTGACAGGCACAGGTCAATCTTTTTTCCCATTAGGAAGAAGAATTAACCACAGGCTCAGCCTGCCCCACAGAACCAGAAGAGGGTCTGAAGCAATCCTGCGCTTTTGCGGCCAGCTCCCAAAAAAGCCCGTTGAAAAATGGAGCACATGAGCACTGCAATTCACAAACCTGCAAAGTTATAAATGATAACTCTCGTCCACAAATATATTGAGGGAAGGCAATGAAGAGGATTTGAAAGCAAGGCAGAATTGCAGGAAACAGATTTCAGGAGGTAGATTCAAATCGATTTGAAAGCACATGAAAAGCGGCAAAAGGTCGACAATGATGCCCTTGGTCAAAAAGGGCGTATGCGTTTTTTCCTGAATATATTCAGGAAAAAACGCATACGCCCTTTTTGGCCAACCAAGCAACCTGGAAAGGAAAATCAGCGCTACAAAGAAGTCTCGCTTCCCATCGGTCATAAGGGCTATGCTAAAAAAAGTGTAAAAACCAGAAATGCAGGACAGGCCATGGAGAAATGGCAGCCTTGCTACGCTGATGGGCGGGATGTAAATTGCCAAGAGGAACTCTGGAGAAGTGTACGGTGTGTCCTGAAACATCGAAAAAACACAGGTTAGGGAGCATAGGGCACTTCCACTCATGGGCGTATAAATTGGGAAAACTAAAAATCAGCAAGACACAGGCACCCCAAAGTTTAGGGCTGCTCTGTTGACAAGAACCTCCACTTCATGACACCTTAAATATCCCAGGAAAGAGAAAAATGGATAAAGAAGTTGTGGTCCTTATGTACAATGGAATATCACTCAGACATGAAATCAATGTCATAAGGCTAGTAGAAGCAAGATGAGTGGAGTTAGGTACGACGATTCTAAGTGAAATAAGTCACACAGAAAAAGACACTTATCATAAGCTATCACTTATAGAGGGAATGTAAAAACCGCTACACTTGAACTGAATTACAAAACAGAACAGAGTCACACGTTTAGAAAACACACTATGGCTGCTTAACGGGAAAGGTGAGGTGGGGTGATGCATAAAACAAGGGTTTCAAATTCGCTCAGATACCGATCTATACACCCAATATGTAATAGACAAGACCTACTCCTTGCTCAGTGAAGTGGACTCAACACCCCCTATTCACCGCACAAGAATATATGTGACTAGTAAGAATCTTAAAACCTATGTATTGATATCTGTCTGGAAGTGAGTCAAGTGGGTGTAAAGCCGCATAAACACAGCCGTGAAAAGCAGCTAAACCCCATTATAAAAATAAATTACTTTTAAAAACCCGTATAACAAAGACAGTGAAAGAGAGAGAAATTTTTACAAAATTCGTTCAGGGGCTGTGATGCAACCTGGATTGACCATATCTAGACCCACAGCTGGATGAGGCATAAGGGTGGACAATCTTGAGGCTGAGAGGTTGGGTGAGGTTGGGTGAGCAAACGCAGAACCTTTAAAGTAATAGTGCGTGGTACCCATCCCATGGGTCCCAAATCTCCAGGTTCAAGGGCATCTTCCTACATCGAAAACATGCATGAGAAACCCAGAAGATGGTACACCGTGTGATCGGGAAAGGTTCCTAAAACGCACCTCATTTCTCAACTCCTTGTGCTCGGGTTCGCCTTTCCACCTACTTTACTAGCAATCTCCCTACTTGGAGAATCAGCACCTTTAAGCTCCTGTTCCCTACAGGTTGCAATTTGTCCTGAGGATGAACGGGAAGAGGGGCAACCAATGAGAGACTAGATCTAGGTGTTGGGACAGGCACAGGTCACTCTATTTTCCCAACAGGAAGAAGAATTAACCACAGGCTCAGCCTGCAGCCCAGAAGCAGAATAGGACCTGAGGCAATCCTGCGCTTTTGCGGCCAGCTCCCAAAAAACCGAGTTGAAAAATGGAGCTCAGGGACACTGCAATTCACAAACCCGCAGAGTTATAAATGATAACTATCATCCACAGATATATTGAGGGAAGGCAACGAAGAGGATTTGAAAGCAAGGCAGAATTGCAGGAAACAGATTTCAGGAGGTAGATTCGAATCGCCTTGAAAGCACATGAAAAGCGGCAAAATGTCGACAATGATGCCCTTGGCCAAAAAGGGCTTATGCGTTTTTTCCTGAGTATATTCAGGAAAACACGCATACGCCCTTTTTGGCCAACCAAGCAACCTGGAAAGGCAAATCAGCGCTACAAAGAAGGCTCGCTTCCCATCGGTCAAAAGGGCCATGCTGCAAAAAGTGTCAAAACCAGAAATGCAGGACAGGCCATGGAGAAATGGCAGCCTTGCTATGGTGATGGGTGGGATGTAAATTGCCAACAGCCACTCTGGAGAAGTGTACGGTGTGTCCTGAAACATCGAAAAAACTCACCTTAGGGAGCATAGGGCACGTCCACTCATGGGCGTATAAATTGGGAAAACTAAAAATCAGCAAGACACAGGCACCCCAAAGTTTAGGGCTGCTCTGTTGACAAGAACCTCCACTTCATGACACCTTAAATATCCCAGGAAAGAGAAAAATGTATAAAGAAGTTGTGGTCCTTATGTACATTGGAATATCACTCAGACATGAAATCAATGTCATAAGGCTAGTAGAAGCAAGATGAGTGGATTTAGGTACGACGATTCTAAGTGAAATAAGTCACACAGAAAAAGACACTTATCATAAGCTATCACTTATAGAGGGAATGTAAAAACCGCTACACTTGAACTGAATTACAAAACAGAACAGAGTCACACGTTTAGAAAACACACTATGGCTGCTTAACGGGGAAGGTGAGGTGGGGTGATGCATAAAACAAGGGTTTCAAATTCGCTCAGATACCGTTCCATACACCCAATATGCAATAGACAAGACCTACCCCTTTCTCAGTGAACTGTACTCAACACCCCCTATTCCCCGCACAAGAATATATGTGACTAGTAAGAATCTTAAAACCTATGTATTGATATCTGTCTGGAAGTGAGTCAAGTGGGTGTAAAGCCGCATAAACACAACCATGAAAAGCAACTAAACCCCATTATAAAAATAAATTACTTTTAAAAACCCGTAAAACAAAGACAGTGAAAGAGAGAGAAATACTTACAAAATTCGTTCAGAGGCTGTGATGCAACCTGTATTGACCATATCTAGACCCACACCTGGATGAGACATAAGGGTGGACACTCTTGGGGCTGAGAGGTTGGGTGAGGTTGGGTGAGCAAACGCAGACCCTTTAAAGTAATACTGCGTGGTACCCATCCCATGGGTCCCAAATCTCCAGGTTCAAGAGCATCTTCCTACGTCGAAAACATGCATGAGAAACCCAGAAGATGGTACACCGTGTGATTTTGAAAGGTTTCTAAAACGCACCTCATTTCTCATTTCCTTGTGCTCGGTTTCGCCATTCCAGCTACTTTACTAGCAATCTCCCTACTTGGAGAATCAGCACCTTTAACCTCCTGTTCCCTACAGGTTGCAATTTGTCCTGAGGATGAACGGGAAGAGGGGCAACCAATGAGAGACTAGATCTAGGTGTTGGGACAGGCACAGGTCACTCTATTTTCCCATCAGGAAGAAGAATTAACCACAGGCTCAGCCTGCCGCCCAGAAGCAGAATAGGGCCTGAGGCAATCACGCGCTTTTGCGGCCAGCTCCCAAAAAAGACAGTTGAAAAATGCAGCTCAGGGAAACTGCAATTCAAAAACCTCAGAGTTATAAATGATAACTCTCGTCCACAAATATATTGAGGGAAGGCAACGAAGAGGATTTGAAAGCAAGGCAGAATTGCAGGAAACAGATTTCAGGAGGTAGATACGAATCGCCTTTAAAGCACATGAAAAGCGGCAAAACGTCGACAATGATGCCCTTGGCCAAAAAGGGCGTATGCGTTTTTTCCTGATTATATTCAGGAAAAAACGCATACGCCCTTTTTGGCCAACCAAGCAACCTGGAAAGGCAAATCAGCGCTACAAAGAAGTCTCGCTTCCCATCGGTGAAAAGGGCCATGCTGCAAAAAGTGTCAAAACCAGAAATGCAGGACAGGCAATGGAGAAATGGCAGCCTTGCTACACTGATGGGCGGGATGTAAATTGCCAACAGCCACTCTGGAGAAGTGTACGTTGTGTCCTGAAACATCGAAAAAAAACAGCTTAGGGAGCATAGGGCACGTCCACTCATGGGCGTATAAATTGGAAAAACTAAAAATCAGCAAGACACAGGCACCGGAAAGTTTAGGGCTGCTCTGTTGACAAGAACCTCCACTTCATGACACCTTAAATATCCCAGGAAAGAGAAAAATGGATAAAGAAGTTGTGGTCCTTATGTACAATTGAATATCACTCAGACATGAAATCAATGTCATAAGGCTAGTAGAAGCAAGATGAGTGGAGTTAGGTACGACGATTCTAAGTGAAATAAGTCACACAGAAAAAGACACTTATCATAAGCTATCACTTATAGAGGGAATGTAAAAACCGCTACACGTGAACTGAATTACAAAACAGAACAGAGTCACACGTTTAGAAAACACACTATGGCTGCTTAACGGGAAAGGTGAGGTGGGGTGATGCATAAAACAAGGGTTTCAAATTCGCTCAGATACCGTTCCATACACCCAATATATAATAGACAAGACCTACTCCTTGCTCAGTGAACTGGACTCAACACCCCCTATTCACCGCACAAGAATATATGTGACTAGTAAGTATCTTAAAACCTATGTATTGATATCTGTCTGGAAGTGAGTCAAGTGGGTGTAAAGCCGCATAAACACAACCATGAAAAGCAGCTAAACCCCATTATAAAAATGAATTACTTTTAAAAACCCGTAAAAAAAGATAGTGAAAGAGAGAGAAATTCTTACAAAATTCGTTCAGAGGCTGTGATGCAACCGGGATTGACCATATCTAGACCCACAGCTGGATGAGACATAAGGGTGGACACTCTTGGGGCTGAGAGGTTGGGTGAGGTTGGGTGAGCAAACGCAGACCCTTTAAAGTAATACTGCGTGGTACCCATCCCATGGGTCCCAAATCTCCAGGTTCAAGGGCATCTTCCTACATCGAAAACATGCATGAGAAACCCAGAAGATGGTACACCGTGTGATTTTGAAAGGTTTCTAAAACGCACCTCATTTCTCATCTCCTTGTGCTCGGTTTCGCCATTCCAGCTACTTTACTAGCAATCTCCCTACTTGGAGAATCAGCACCTTTAACCTCCTGTTCCCTACAGGTTGCAATTTGTCCTGAGGATGAACGGGAAGAGGGGCAACCAATGAGAGACTAGATCTAGGTTTTGGGACAGGCACAGGTCACTCTATTTTCCCAACAGGAAGAAGAATTAACCACAGGCTCAGCCTGCCGCCCAGAAGCAGAATAGGGCCTGAGGCAATCCCGCGCTTTTGCGGCCAGCTCCCAAAAAAGACAGTTGAAAAATGGAGCTCAGGGAAACTGCAATTCACAAACCCGCAGAGTTATAAATGATAACTCTCATCCACAGATATATTGAGGGAAGGCAACGAAGAGGATTTGAAAGCAAGGCAGAATTGCAGGAAACAGATTTCAGGAGGTAGATACGAATCGCCTTTAAAGCACATGAAAAGCGGCAAAACGTCCACAATGATGCCCTTGGCCAAAAAGGGCGTATGCGTTTTTTCCTGAATATATTCAGGAAAAAACGCATACGCCCTTTTTGGCCAACCAAGCAACCTGGAAAGGCAAATCAGCGCTACAAAGAAGTCTCGCTTCCCATCGGTCAAAAGGGCCATGCTGGAAAAAGTGTCAAACCCAGAAATCCAGGACAGGCCATGGAGAAATGGCAGCCTTGCTACACTGATGGGCGGGATGTAAATTGCCAACAGCCACTCTGGAGAAGTGTACGTTGTGTCCTGAAACATGGAAAAAAAACAGCTTAGGGAGCATAGGGCACGTCCACTCATAGGCGTATAAATTGGAAAAACTAAAAATCAGCAAGACACAGGCACCGGAAAGTTTAGGGCTGCTCTGTTGACAAGAACCTCCACTTCATGACACCTTAAATATCCCAGGAAAGAGAAAAATGGATAAAGAAGTTGTGGTCCTTATGTACAATGGAATATCACTCAGACATGAAATCAATGTTATAAGGCTAGTAGAAGCAAGATGAGTGGAGTTAGGTACGACGATTCTAAGTGAAATAAGTCACACAGAAAAAGACACTTATCATAAGCTATCACTTATAGAGGGAATGTAAAAACCGCTACACTTGAACTGAATTACAAAACAGAACAGAGTCACACGTTTAGAAAACACACTATAGCTGCTTAACAGGAAAGGTGAGGTGGGGTGATGCATAAAACAAGGGTTTCAAATTCGCTCACATACCGTTCCATACACCCAATATGTAATAGACAAGACCTACTCCTTGCTCAGTGAACTGGACTCAACACCCCCTATTCACCGCACAAGAATATATGTGACTAGTAAGAATCTTAAAACCTATGTATTGATATCTCTCTGGAAGTGAGTCAAGTGGGTGTAAAGCCGCATAAACACAGCCATGAAAAGCAGCTAAACCCCATTATAAAAATAAATTACTTTTAAAAACCCGTAAAACAAAGACAGTGAAAGAGAGAGAAATTCTTACAAAATTCGTTCAGAGGCTCTGATGCAACCTGGATTGACCATATCTAGACCCACAGCTGGATGAGACATAAGGGTGGACACTCTTGGGGCTGAGAGGTTGGGTGAGGTTGGGTGAGCAAACGCAGACCCTTTAAAGTAATACTGCGTGGTACCCATCCCATGGGTCCCAAATCTCCAGTTTCAAGGGCATCTTCCTACATCGAAAACATGCATGAGAAACCCAGAAGATGGTACACCGTGTGATTTTGAAAGGTTTCTAAAACGCACCTCATTTCTCATCTCCTTGTGCTCGGTTTCGCCATTCCAGCTACTTTACTAGCAATCTCCCTACTTGGAGAATCAGCACCTTTAACCTCCTGTTCCCTACAGGTTGCAATTTGTCCTGAGGATGAACGGGAAGAGGGGCAACCAATGAGAGACTAGATCTAGGTGTTGGGACAGGCACAGGTCACTCTATTTTCCCAACAGGAAGAAGAATTAACCACAGGCTCAGCCTGCCGCCCAGAAGCAGAATAGGGCCTGAGGCAATCCCGCGCTCTTGCGGCCAGCTCCCAAAAAAGACAGTTGAAAAATGCAGCTCACGGAAACTGCAATTCAAAAACCTCAGAGTTATAAATGATAACTCTCGTCCACAAATATATTGAGGGAAGGCAACGAAGAGGATTTGAAAGCAAGGCAGAATTGCAGGAAACAGATTTCAGGAGGTAGATACGAATCGCCTTTAAAGCACATGAAAAGCGGCAAAACGTCGACAATGATGCCCTTGGCCAAAAAGGGCGTATGCGTTTTTTCCTGATTATATTCAGGAAAAAACGCATACGCCCTTTTTGGCCAACCAAGCAACCTGGAAAGGCAAATCAGCGCTACAAAGAAGTCTCGCTTCCCATCGGTGAAAAGGGCCATGCTGCAAAAAGTGTCAAAACCAGAAATGCAGGACAGGCAATGGAGAAATGGCAGCCTTGCTACACTGATGGGCGGGATGTAAATTGCCAACAGCCACTCTGGAGAAGTGTACGTTGTGTCCTGAAACATCGAAAAAAAACAGCTTAGGGAGCATAGGGCACGTCCACTCATGGGCGTATAAATTGGAAAAACTAAAAATCAGCAAGACACAGGCACCGGAAAGTTTAGGGCTGCTCTGTTGACAAGAACCTCCACTTCATGACACCTTAAATATCCCAGGAAAGAGAAAAATGGATAAAGAAGTTGTGGTCCTTATGTACAATTGAATATCACTCAGACATGAAATCAATGTCATAAGGCTAGTAGAAGCAAGATGAGTGGAGTTAGGTACGACGATTCTAAGTGAAATAAGTCACACAGAAAAAGACACTTATCATAAGCTATCACTTATAGAGGGAATGTAAAAACCGCTACACGTGAACTGAATTACAAAACAGAACAGAGTCACACGTTTAGAAAACACACTATGGCTGCTTAACGGGAAAGGTGAGGTGGGGTGATGCATAAAACAAGGGTTTCAAATTCGCTCAGATACCGTTCCATACACCCAATATATAATAGACAAGACCTACTCCTTGCTCAGTGAACTGGACTCAACACCCCCTATTCACCGCACAAGAATATATGTGACTAGTAAGTATCTTAAAACCTATGTATTGATATCTGTCTGGAAGTGAGTCAAGTGGGTGTAAAGCCGCATAAACACAACCATGAAAAGCAGCTAAACCCCATTATAAAAATGAATTACTTTTAAAAACCCGTAAAAAAAGATAGTGAAAGAGAGAGAAATTCTTACAAAATTCGTTCAGAGGCTGTGATGCAACCGGGATTGACCATATCTAGACCCACAGCTGGATGAGACATAAGGGTGGACACTCTTGGGGCTGAGAGGTTGGGTGAGGTTGGGTGAGCAAACGCAGACCCTTTAAAGTAATACTGCGTGGTACCCATCCCATGGGTCCCAAATCTCCAGGTTCAAGGGCATCTTCCTACATCGAAAACATGCATGAGAAACCCAGAAGATGGTACACCGTGTGATTTTGAAAGGTTTCTAAAACGCACCTCATTTCTCATCTCCTTGTGCTCGGTTTCGCCATTCCAGCTACTTTACTAGCAATCTCCCTACTTGGAGAATCAGCACCTTTAACCTCCTGTTCCCTACAGGTTGCAATTTGTCCTGAGGATGAACGGGAAGAGGGGCAACCAATGAGAGACTAGATCTAGGTTTTGGGACAGGCACAGGTCACTCTATTTTCCCAACAGGAAGAAGAATTAACCACAGGCTCAGCCTGCCGCCCAGAAGCAGAATAGGGCCTGAGGCAATCCCGCGCTTTTGCGGCCAGCTCCCAAAAAAGACAGTTGAAAAATGGAGCTCAGGGAAACTGCAATTCACAAACCCGCAGAGTTATAAATGATAACTCTCATCCACAGATATATTGAGGGAAGGCAACGAAGAGGATTTGAAAGCAAGGCAGAATTGCAGGAAACAGATTTCAGGAGGTAGATACGAATCGCCTTTAAAGCACATGAAAAGCGGCAAAACGTCCACAATGATGCCCTTGGCCAAAAAGGGCGTATGCGTTTTTTCCTGAATATATTCAGGAAAAAACGCATACGCCCTTTTTGGCCAACCAAGCAACCTGGAAAGGCAAATCAGCGCTACAAAGAAGTCTCGCTTCCCATCGGTCAAAAGGGCCATGCTGGAAAAAGTGTCAAACCCAGAAATCCAGGACAGGCCATGGAGAAATGGCAGCCTTGCTACACTGATGGGCGGGATGTAAATTGCCAACAGCCACTCTGGAGAAGTGTACGTTGTGTCCTGAAACATGGAAAAAAAACAGCTTAGGGAGCATAGGGCACGTCCACTCATAGGCGTATAAATTGGAAAAACTAAAAATCAGCAAGACACAGGCACCGGAAAGTTTAGGGCTGCTCTGTTGACAAGAACCTCCACTTCATGACACCTTAAATATCCCAGGAAAGAGAAAAATGGATAAAGAAGTTGTGGTCCTTATGTACAATGGAATATCACTCAGACATGAAATCAATGTTATAAGGCTAGTAGAAGCAAGATGAGTGGAGTTAGGTACGACGATTCTAAGTGAAATAAGTCACACAGAAAAAGACACTTATCATAAGCTATCACTTATAGAGGGAATGTAAAAACCGCTACACTTGAACTGAATTACAAAACAGAACAGAGTCACACGTTTAGAAAACACACTATAGCTGCTTAACAGGAAAGGTGAGGTGGGGTGATGCATAAAACAAGGGTTTCAAATTCGCTCACATACCGTTCCATACACCCAATATGTAATAGACAAGACCTACTCCTTGCTCAGTGAACTGGACTCAACACCCCCTATTCACCGCACAAGAATATATGTGACTAGTAAGAATCTTAAAACCTATGTATTGATATCTCTCTGGAAGTGAGTCAAGTGGGTGTAAAGCCGCATAAACACAGCCATGAAAAGCAGCTAAACCCCATTATAAAAATAAATTACTTTTAAAAACCCGTAAAACAAAGACAGTGAAAGAGAGAGAAATTCTTACAAAATTCGTTCAGAGGCTCTGATGCAACCTGGATTGACCATATCTAGACCCACAGCTGGATGAGACATAAGGGTGGACACTCTTGGGGCTGAGAGGTTGGGTGAGGTTGGGTGAGCAAACGCAGACCCTTTAAAGTAATACTGCGTGGTACCCATCCCATGGGTCCCAAATCTCCAGTTTCAAGGGCATCTTCCTACATCGAAAACATGCATGAGAAACCCAGAAGATGGTACACCGTGTGATTTTGAAAGGTTTCTAAAACGCACCTCATTTCTCATCTCCTTGTGCTCGGTTTCGCCATTCCAGCTACTTTACTAGCAATCTCCCTACTTGGAGAATCAGCACCTTTAACCTCCTGTTCCCTACAGGTTGCAATTTGTCCTGAGGATGAACGGGAAGAGGGGCAACCAATGAGAGACTAGATCTAGGTGTTGGGACAGGCACAGGTCACTCTATTTTCCCAACAGGAAGAAGAATTAACCACAGGCTCAGCCTGCCGCCCAGAAGCAGAATAGGGCCTGAGGCAATCCCGCGCTTTTGCGGCCAGCTCCCAAAAAAGACAGTTGAAAAATGGACCTCAGGGAAACTGCAATTCACAAACCCGCAGAGTTATAAATGATAACTCTCATCCACAGATATATTGAGGGAAGGCAACGAAGAGGATTTGAAAGCAAGGCAGAATTGCAGGAAACAGATTTCAGGAGGTAGATACGAATCGCCTTGAAAGCACATGAAAAGCGGCAAAACGTCGACAATGATGCCCTTGGCCAAAAAGGGCGTATGCGTTTTTTCCTGAATATATTCAGGAAAAAACGCATACGCCCTTTTTGGCCAACCAAGCAACCTGGAAAGGCAAATCAGCGCTACAAAGAAGTCTCGCTTCCCTTCGGTCAAAAGGGCCATGCTGCAAAAAGTGTCAAAACCAGAAATGCAGGACAGGCCACGGAGAAATGGCAGCCTTGCTACACTGATGGGCGGGATGTAAATTGCCAACAGCCACTCTGGAGAAGTGTACGTTGTGTCCTGAAACATGGAAAAAAAACAGCTTAGGGAGCATAGGGCACGTCCACTCATGGGCGTATAAATTGGAAAAACTAAAAATCAGCAAGACACAGGCACCGGAAAGTTTAGGGCTGCTCTGTTGACAAGAACCTCCACTTCATGACACCTTAAATATCCCAGGAAAGAGAAAAATGGATAAAGAAGTTGTGGTCCTTATGTACAATGGAATATCACTCAGACATGAAATCAATGTTATAAGGCTAGTAGAAGCAAGATGAGTGGAGTTAGGTACGACGATTCTAAGTGAAATAAGTCACACAGAAAAAGACACTTATCATAAGCTATCACTTATAGAGGGAATGTAAAAACCGCTACACTTGAACTGAATTACAAAACAGAACAGAGTCACACGTTTAGAAAACACACTATAGCTGCTTAACAGGAAAGGTGAGGTGGGGTGATGCATAAAACAAGGGTTTCAAATTTGCTCAGATACCGTTCCATACACCCAATATGTAATAGACAAGACCTACTCCTTGCTCAGTGAACTGGACTCAACACCCCCTATTCCCCGCACAAGAATATATGTGACTAGTAAGAATCTTAAAACCTATGTATTGATATCTGTCTGGAAGTGTGTCAAGTGGGTGTAAAGCCGCATAAACACAGCCATGAAAGGCAGCTAAACCCCATTATAAAAATAAATTACTTTTAAAAACCCGTAAAACAAAGACAGTGAAAGAGAGAGAAATTCTTACAAAATTCGTTCAGAGGCTGTGATGCAACCTGGATTGACCATATCTACACCTACACCTGGATGAGACATAAGGGTGGACACTCTTGGGGCTGAGAGGTTGGGTGAGGTTGGGTGAGCAAACGCAGACCCTTTAAAGTAATACTGCGTGGTACCCATCCCATGGGTCCCAAATCTCCAGGTTCAAGGGCATCTTCCTACATCGAAAACATGCATGAGAAACCCAGAAGATGGTACACCGTGTGATTTTGAAACGTTTCTAAAACGCACCTCATTTCTCATCTCCTTGTGCTCGGTTTCGCCATTCCAGCTACTTTACTAGCAATCTCCCTACTTGGAGAATCAGCACCTTTAACCTCCTGTTCCCTACAGGTTGCAATTTGTCCTGAGGATGAACGGGAAGAGGGGCAACCAATGAGAGACTAGATCTAGGTGTTGGGACAGGCACAGGTCACTCTATTTTCCCAACAGGAAGAAGAATTAACCACAGGCTCAGCCTGCCGCCCAGAAGCAGAATAGGGCCTGAGGCAATCCCGCGCTTTTGCGGCCAGCTCCCAAAAAAGACAGTTGAAAAATGGAGCTCAGGGAAACTGCAATTCACAAACCCGCAGAGTTATAAATGATAACTCTCATCCACAGATATATTGAGGGAAGGCAACGAAGAGGATTTGAAAGAAAGGCAGAATTGCAGGAAACAGATTTCAGGAGGTAGATACGAATCGCCTTTAAAGCACATGAAAAGCGGCAAAACGTCGACAATGATGCCCTTGGCCAAAAAGGGCGTATGCGTTTTTTCCTGAATATATTCAGGAAAAAACGCATACGCCCTTTTTGGCCAACCAAGCAACCTGGAAAGGCAAATCAGCGCTACAAAGAAGTCTCGCTTCCCATCGGTGAAAAGGGCCATGCTGCAAAAAGTGTCAAAACCAGAAATGCAGGACAGGCCATGGAGAAATGGCAGCCTTGCTACACTGATGGGAGGGATGTAAATTGCCAACAGCCACTCTGGAGAAGTATACGTTGTGTCCTGAAACATCGAAAAAAAACAGCTTAGGGAGCATAGGGCACGTCCACTCATGGGCGTATAAATTGGAAAAACTAAAAATCAGCAAGACACAGGCACCGGAAAGTTTAGGGCTGCTCTGTTGACAAGAACCTCCACTTCATGACACCTTAAATATCCCAGGAAAGAGAAAAATGGATAAAGAAGTTGTGGTCCTAATGTACAATGGAATATCACTCAGACATGAAATCAATGTCATAAGGCTAGTAGAAGCAAGATGAGTGGAGTTAGGTACGACGATTCTAAGTGAAATAAGTCACACAGAAAAAGACACTTATCATAAGCTATCACTTATAGAGGGAATGTAAAAACCGCTACACTTGAACTGAATTACAAAACAGAACAGAGTCACACGTTTAGAAAACACACTATAGCTGCTTAACAGGAAAGGTGAGGTGGGGTGATGCATAAAACAAGGGTTTCAAATTCGCTCAGATACCGTTCCATACACCCAATATGTAATAGACAAGACCTACTCCTTGCTCAGTGAACTGGACTCAACACCCCCTATTCCCCGCACAAGAATATATGTGACTAGTAAGAATCTTAAAACCTATGTATTGATATCTGTCTGGAAGTGAGTCAAGTGGGTGTAAAGCCGCATAAACACAGCCATGAAAGGCAGCTAAACCCCATTATAAAAATAAATTACTTTTAAAAACCCGTAAAACAAAGACAGTGAAAGAGAGAGAAATTCTTACAAAATTCGTTCAGAGGCTGTGATGCAACCTGGATTGACCATATCTAGACCCACAGCTGGATGAGACATAAGGGTGGACACTCTTGGGGTTGAGTGGTTGGGTGAGGTTGGGTGAGCAAACGCAGACCCTTTAAAGTAATACTGCGTGGTACCCATCCCATGGGTCCCAAATCTCCAGGTTCAAGGGCATCTTCCTACATCGAAAACATGCATGAGAAACCTAGATGATGGTACACCGTGTGATTTTGAAAGGTTTCTAAAACGCACCTCATTTCTCATCTCCTTGTGTTCGGGTTCACCATTCCACCTACTTTACTAGCAATCTCCCTACTTGGGGAATCAGCACCTTTAACCTCCTGTTCCGTTCAGGTTGCAATTTGTTCTGAGGATGAAAGGGAAGAGGGGCAACCAATGAGAGACTAGATCTAGGTTTTGGGACAGGCCCAGGTCACTGTATTTTCCCATCAGGAAGAAGAATTAACCACAGGCTCAGCCTGCACGCCGGAACCAGAATAGGGCCTGAAGCAATCCTGTGCTTTGCGGCCAGCTCCCAAGAAAGCGAGTTGAAAAATGGAGCTCAGGGGCACTGCAATTCAGAGACCTGCAGAGTTATAAATGATAACTCTTGGCCACAAATATATTGAGGGAAGGCAACCAAGAGGAGTTGAAAGCAAGGCAGAATTGCAGGAAACAGATTTCAGGAGGTAGATTCGAATCACCTTTAAAGCACATGAAAAGTGGCAAAACGTGGACAATGTTGCCCTTGGCCCAAAAGGGCGTATGCGTTTTTTCCTGAATATATTCAGGAAAAAACGCATACGCCCTTTTTGGCCAACCAAGCAACCTGGAAAGGCAAATCAGCGCTATAAAGAAGTCTCGCTTCCCATTGGTCAAAGGGTCATGCTGAAAAAAGTGTAAAAACCAGAAAAGCAGGACAGTCCATGTAGAAATCGGAGCCTTGCTATGCTGATGGGCGGGATGTAATTTGCCAACAGCCACTCTGGAGAATTGTACGGTGTGTCCTGAAACATCTAAAAAACACAGCTTAGTGAGCATAGGGCACTTCAACTCATGGGCGTATAAATTGGGAAAACTAAAAATCATCAAGACACAGGCACCCCAAAGTTTAGGGCTGCTCTGTTCCCAAGAACCTCCACTTCGGTACTCCTTAAACATCCCAGGAAGAGGAAAATTGATAAAGAAGTTGTGGTACTTATGTACAATGGAATATCACTCAGCCATGAAATCAATGTCATAAGGCTACTAGCAGCATGATGAGTGGATGTAGGTATGATGATTTTAAGTGAAATAAGTCACATAGAAAAAGACACTTATCAAAGACATCACTTATATAGGGAATGTAAAAATCGCTACACTTAAACTGATTTACAAAACAGAACAGAGTCACACATTTTCAAAACACACTATGGCTGCTTAACGGGAAAGGTGAGGTGGGTGATGCATAAACCCGGGATTTGAAATTAGCACAGATATCACTCCATAAATCAAATATGTAATAGACAAGACCTACTCCTTGCTCAGTGAACTGGACGCAACACCCTCTATTCACCGCACAAGAATATATCTGACTAGTAAGAATCTTAAAACCTATGTATTGATATCTCTCTTTAAGTGAGTCAAGTGGGTGTAAAGCGGGCTAAACACAGCAGTGAAAAGCAGCGAAACCCCATTTTAAAATAAATAACTTTAAAAAACCCAAAAACCTAAGACAGTGATAGAGAGAGGAAATTTTACATAATTCGTTCCTGGGCTGTGATGCAACCTTGTTTGACCATATCTAGACCCACAGCTGGATGAGAAATAAAGCTGGACACTCTTGCAGCTGAAGGTCTCTTTCCCTAGTTACCAGATTGGGGAACGTAAAAAGGCTGCTGCCCTCTGGCTGTTACCTGCAAAAGCAGCTTTAATACCTGTGTTAATGGTCACTTCATATGAACAAGTACTTCAGGGCTGTAAATGAAACCTGCCCTCAAAATGTCTTGAGGGAGGTAATGGCCAAAACTTTTCAAAATGTGACACTTACTTTAAGAAAACAATTTGAAGAACTAAGCTGTAATCACAGTTTGATAAATAAAAAGAGCATGCTTTAAAGATCAATTTCAACAGATTATGGGACACATGCAAATTCAACCACACAGAGGTATCAGCTCGCACCTGTTAGAATAACCAGCAGCAAGCAAACTACAAACAATAAATATTGAAGGCGTTTTGGAGAAATGCATACCCTCAATTTTAAGTGGGACATAACCTGGAAAGAGCCACTAATGAGAACTGAATGGTGGTGCCTTTAAAACGTACACACTGAGCTACCATATGATACAGCAAGCCCACTCCTTGGCCTATAACATAAGGAGATAGAACTGGAAAGACACAGGCAAGCAAATGTGCATTGCAGCAGTATTACAATAACCAAGACATGGAGGCAACCAAAAAGTCCATCAAGAGGTGCGTGGCCAAAGAATAACTGGTACACGTACAGATGGAATATGAGCCAGGGAAAAAAACAAAACAATGTCAATTGCAGCACTGTGTATGATTCTTGAGTTAATCAGGCAAATTGTACTAAGTCAGAAAGCAAAAGACACATATCCTATAATATCACTTATAGGTCTTAGCTAAAAATTGATACCAATGAAGATATTTCCACAGAGAAATGCAATCACAGATTCATTAAACAAACTTAGGGTTCACCAAATGGAAAGGTGTGAGGATTGGATACATTAGGATATTGGGGTTAAGATAGATATAGAAACACATGTGAAATATGTAATCACCAAAGACCTACGTAATACCAAGACAAGACTACTCAACATGGTGTCATAACCTACATGGGAAAATGATCCAAAGAAGAATAGATATATGTATATGTTTAAAAGAACCACATCTTGCACACCTAGAAGAAACAAAACATTTTAATCAAATTTGCTCTGACAAAAAATAAAAATTAAATTAAAAAAAGAACAAGAAGTAATGAGACATAAACTTAAGGGGCTTTTTGCTGGCACATTGCATTCTAATTTACAACCAGAACATGACTTCCATTAAGGCTCTGTCATCACTAATAAAGCAGCTTTATAAGCAATGTTGAAGGTAGCTTAAAAGAAGTCTCACTAATTATTGATAGTAACAAGGAAACAAAGAAAAGTAAAAGTCTCACTGCAAAAAGTATACATAGGGTAAGGATAGTAGATCAAACACTGATTACACTTCTGTAAAGAATAAAAGACAACAGTAGTATGTTTTGTTAAAAAAGAGAGGGCCCAAATAAATCTGAAATGAAAGAGATGATGTTACAACAGACACCACAGAAATACAAAGTATCCTAAGATACACACAGGGTAACTCAGGGCTCAGACTGGACAGAGCCCACTCTCCAGTCCCCTGTACATGACTTACAGGAGCCTCAGGAACTGAGGAGGGGGTCCCTGAGGAGAGGCTCAAGATAGAATATGGTAGGCATTAACATGACTGCATTCATCTTAAACATGCCTGAACTACATTCACACGAGATGATTTTGTCCTGTATGTACATCGGCACCTCTAGCCGGAACTGCAGATCTTTGGCTTCAACACCTCTACTGACAACATTAGCTTCACCTGCTGTGGACCGTCTCCTATAGGATTTCTAGAATCACAAAACATCGAAGCTTCACAGGACCCAGAGTCTGTGCGACTCCACACAGAGTCTCAGAGTCTCAACTCCACTCAGATACTCCACTCTTGGAGGGCACACACAAAGTAGTGTGTACATCAGGACCCAGGGGAAGGAGCAGTGACCCCGTAGGAGAATGACCAGAACTACCTGCTACTTTTAGAGGGTCTCCTGCAGAGGCAGCTGGTGGCTGTGGCTGTGGCTCACCGTGAGGACAACGACACTGGCAGCAGAAGTTCTGGGAAATACTCCTTGGTGTGAGCCCTCCCAGAGTCCGCCATTAGCCCCACCAAGAGCAAGGTAGGCTCCAGTGCTGGGTCGCCTCAGGCCAAACAACCAACAGGGAGGGAACCCAGCCCCATGCATCAGCAGACAAGCGGATTCAACTTTTTATTAAAGTTTTATTTAATCCGTAGACAAGCGGATTAAAGCTCTGCCCACCAAAGCAACACCCAGCTCTACCCACCACCAGTCCCTCCCATCAGGAAGCTTGCACAAGTCTCTAAGATAGACTCATCCACCAGAGAGCAGACAGCAGAAGCAAGAAGAACTACAATTCTGCAGCCTGTGGAAGGAAAACCACATTCACAGGAAGATAGATAAAATGAAAAGGCAGAGGACTTTATACCAGATCAAGGAACAAGATAAAACCCCAGAAAAAAAACGAAATGAGGTGGAGATAGGGAACCTTCCAGAAAAAGAATTCAGAATAATGATAGTGAAGTTGAGCCAAGACCTTAGAAAAAGAAAGGAGGCAAAGATCGAGAAGACACAAGAAATGCTTAACAAAGACCTAGAAGAATTAAGGAACAAACACCTAGAAGAATTAAAGAACAAACAAACAGAGGTGAACAATGTAATAACTGAAATGAAAAATACACTAGAAGGAATCAGTAGCAGAATAACTGTGGCAGAAGAACGGATAAGTGGCCTGGAAGACAGAAAGTTGGAAATCACTGCCATGGAACAGAATAAAGAAAAAGAATGAAAATAAATGAAGACACCCCAAGAGTCCTCTGGGACAACATTAAACGCAACAACATTCGCATTATAGGGGTCCCAGAAGGAGAAGAGAGAGAGAAAGGACCCGAGAATATATTTGAAGAGATTATGGTCAAAAACTTCCCTAGCATGGGAAAAGAAATAGCCACCCAAGTCCAGAAGCACAGAGTGTCCCAGGCAGGAGAAACCAAAGGAGAAAAATGACAAGACACATAGTAATCAAATTGACAAAAATTAACGACAAAGAAAAATTATTGAAAGCAGCAAGGGAAAAATGACAAATAACATACAAGGGAAATCCCATAAGGATAACAGCTGATTTCTCAGCAGAAAATCTACAAGCCAGAAGGAAGTGGCATGATAAATTTAAAGTGATGAAAGGGAAGAACCTACAACCAAGAGTACTGCACCCTGCAAAGAGCTCATTCAGATTTGATGGAGAAATCAAAAGCCTTACAGACAAGCAAAAGCTAAGAGAATTCAGCACCATGCAACCAGCTCTACACCAAATGCTAAAAGAACTTCTCTAAGTGGGAAACACAAGAGAAGAAAAGGACCCACCAAGACAAACCCATAACAATTAAGAAAATAGTAGTAGGAACATACATATCGATAATTACCTTAAACGTGAATGCACTAAATGTTCCAACCAAAAGACATAGACTGGCTGAATGGATACAAAAACAAGACCCATATATATGCTGTCTACAAGAGACCCATTTCAGACCTAGGGACACATACAGACTGAAAGTGAGGCGATGGAAAAATATATTCTATGCTAATGAAAATCAAAAGAAAGCTGGAGTAGCAATACTCATATCAGATAAAATAGACTTTAAAATAAAGAATGTTACAAGAGACAAGGAAAGACGCTACATAATGGTCAAGGGATCAAACCAAGAAGAAGACATAACAATTATAAATATATATGTACCCAACATAGGAGCACCTCAATGTATAAGGCAACTGCTAACAGCTATAAAAGAGGAAATCGACAGTAACACAATAATAGCGGGGGACTTTAACAGCTCACTTACACCAGTGGAGATCAGCCAGACAGAAAATTAATAAGGAAACACAAGCTTTAAATGACACAATAGACCAGATAGAGTTCATTGATATTTATAGGACATTCCATCCAAAAACAGCAGATTACACGTTCTTCTCAACTGCACACGGAACATTCTCCAGGATAGATCACATCTTGGGTCACAGATAAAGCCTCAGTAAATTTAAGAAAACTGAAATCATATCAAGCAGCTGTTCCGACCACAATGCTATGAGATTAGAAATCAATTACACGGAAAAAACCGTAAAAAACACAAACACATGGAGGCTAAACAATACGTTACTAAATAACCAAGAGATCACTGAAGAAATCAAAGGGGAAATCAAAAACTACCTAGAGACAAATGACAACAAAAACACGATGACCAAAACCTATGGGATGCAGCAAAAGGGGTTCTAAGAGGGAAGTTTATAGCAATACAAGCCTACCTCAAGAAACAAGAAAAATCTCAAATAAACAATCTAACCTTACACCTAGAGGAAGTAGAGAAAGAAGAACAAAACCCAAAGTTAGTAGAAGGAAAGAAATCCTAAAGATCAGAGCAGAAATAAATGAAATAGAAACAAAGAAAACGGAAGCAAAGATCAACAAAACTAAAAGCTGGTTCTTTGAGAAGATAAGCAAAAATGATCAACCTTTAGCCAGACTCAAGAAAAAGAGGGAGAGGATGCAAATCAACAAAATTAGAAGTGAAAAAGGAGAAGTTACAACAGACACCACAGGAATACAAAGCATCCTAAGAGACTACTACAAGCAACTCTGTGCCAATAAAATGGACAATCTGGAGGAAATGGACAAATTCTTAGAAAGGGATAACCTTCAAAGATTGAACCAGGAAGAAATAGAAAATATGAACAAACCTATCACTAGCAATGAAATTGAAACTGTGATTAAAAATCTTCCAACAAACAAAAGTCCAGAACCAGATGGCATCACAGGTGAATTCTATCAAACATTTAGAGAAGAGCTAACACCCAACCTTCTCAAATTCTTCAAAACAATTGCAGGGGAAGGAACACTCCCAAACTCATTCTATGAGACCACCATCACCCTGATACCAAAATCAGACAGAGATACTACAAGGAAAGAAAATTATAGACCAATATCACTGATGAATATAGATGTAAAAATCCTCAACAAAATACTAGCAAACAGAATCGAACAACAGATTAAAAGGATCATACACCATGATCAAGTGGGGTTTTTCCCAGGGATGCAAGGATTCTTCAATATACACAAATCAATGTGATACACCATATTAACAAATTGTAGAATAAAACCATATGATCATCTCAATAGATGAAGGAAAAGATTTTGAGAAAATTCAACACTCATTTACGATAAAAACTCTGCAGAGTGTGGGCATAGAGGGAAACTACCTCAACATAATAAAGGCCATATATGACAAACCCACAGCAAACAGCATTCTCAATGGTGAAAAACTGAAAGCGTTTCCTCTAAGATCAGAAACAAGACGAGGATGCCCACTCTCACCACTGCTATTCAACATAGTTTTGGAAGTCCTAGCCATGGCAATCAGAGAAGAAAAAGCAATAAAAGGAATACAAAAAGGAAAAGAAGAAGTAAAATTGTCACTGTTTGCAGATGACATGATATCATAGATAGAGAATCCTAAAGACGCCACCAGAAAACCACTGGAGCTAATCAATGAATTTGGTAAAGTTGCAGGATACAAAATTAATGCACAGAAATTGCTTGCATTCCTATACACTAACAATGAAAGATCAGAAAGAGAAATTAAGGAAACAATCCCATTACCACTGCAACAAAAAGAATAAAATACCTAGGAATAAACCTAC
Organism: Eschrichtius robustus; assembly: GCF_028021215.1. NCBI lineage: Eukaryota > Metazoa > Chordata > Mammalia > Artiodactyla > Eschrichtiidae > Eschrichtius > Eschrichtius robustus. The sequence continues at coordinate 288,456 of NW_027175324.1, forward strand.
CTAAGGAAGTAAAAGACCTGTACTCAGAAAACTATAAGACACTGATGAAAGAAATCAAAGATGATATAAACAGATGGAGACATATACCATGTTCTTGGATTAGAAGAATCAATATTGTGAAAATGACTATACTACCCAAAGCAATCTACAGATTCAATGCAATCCCGATCAAAATACCTTTGGCATTTTCTACAGAACAAGAAAAAAAAATCTTAAAATTTATAGGGAGACACAAAAGACCCTGGATAGCCAAAGCAGTCTTGAGGGGGAAAAAAAGAGCTGGAGGAATCAGACTTCCAGACTTCAGACTATATTACAAAGCTACAGAAATCAAGATAATATGGTACTGACACAAAAACAGAAATATAGGTCAATAGAACAGGATAGAAAGCACAGAGATAAACCCACGTACCTATGGTTAACTAATCTATGACAAAGGAGGCAAGGGTATACAATGGAGAAAAGACAGTGTCTTCAGTAAGTGGTGGGGGGAAAACTGGACAGCTACATGTAAAAGAATGAAATTAGTACACTCCCTAACACCATACACAAAAATAACTCAAAATGGATTAGAGACCTAAATATAAGACCAGCCACTATAAAACTCTTAGAAGAAAACATAAGCAGAACAGTCTATGACATAAATCACAGCAAGATCCTTTTTGACCCACCTCCTAGAGAAATGGAAATAAAAACAAAAATTAAAAAATGGGACCAAATGAAACATAAATTCTTTTGCACAGCAAAGGAAAACTTAAGCAAGATGAAAAGACAACCATCAGAATGGGAGAAAATATTTTCAAATGAAGCAAATGGCAAAGGATTAATCTACAAAAAGCAGCTCATGTAGCTCAATATCACAAAACCAAACAACCCAATCCAAAAATGGGCAGAAGACCTAAATAGACATTTCTCCAAAGAAGATATACAGGTTGCCAACAAACACATGAAAGGATGCTGAACATCACTAATCATTGGAGAAATGCAAATCAAAACTACAGTGAGGTATCACCTCACACCAGTCAGAATGGCCATCATCAAAAAATCTACCAACAGTAAATGCTGGAGAGGCATTTATTGGAGAAAAAGGAACCCTCTTGCACTGTTGGTGGGAATGTAAATTGATATAGCCACTAGGGAGAACGGTATGGGGCTTCCTTAAAAACTAAAAATAGAACTACCATACAACCCAGCAAACCCACTCCTGGACATTTACCCTGAGAAAACCATAATTCAAAAAGAGTCATGTACCACAATGTTCACTGTAGCTCTATTTACAATAGCCAGGACATGGAAGCAAACTAAGTGTCCATCAACAGATAAATGGATAAAGAAGATGTGGCACATATATACAATGGAACATTATTCAGCCATAAAAAGAAACGAAATTGAGTTATTTTTAGTGAGGTGGATGGATCTAGAGTCTGTCCTACAGAGTGAAGTAAGTCAGAAAGAGAAAAACAAATACCGTATGCTAACACATATATATGGAATCTAAAAAAAAAAAAGTTTATGAAGAACCTAGGGGCAGGAAAGGATTAAGGACACAGACGTAGAGAAAGGACTTGAGGACATGGGGAGAGGGAAGGGTAAGCTGGGACAAAGTGAGAGAGTGGTATGGACATATATACACTACCAAATGTAAAATTGATAGCTACTGGGAAGCAGCCACATAGCACAGGGAGATCAGCTCTGTGCTTTGTGACCACCTAAAAGGGTGGGATAAGGGAGTGAGAGGGAGGTGCAAGAGGGAGGGGATATGGTGTTATATGTATACGCATAGCTGATTCACTTTTTTATACAGCAGAAACTAACACACAATTGTAAAGCAATTATACTCCAATAAAGATGTAAAAGAAAAAAAAAAAAAAAGAAAGCCCAGAGATAAACCTACACACCTATGGCCCACTAATCTATGACAAAGGAGGCAAGGGTATACAATGGAGAAAAGACAGTCTCTTCAATAAGTGGTGCTGGGAAAAATGGACAGTTACATGTAAAAGAATGAAATTAGAACACTCCCTAACACCATACACAAAAAATAAACTCCAAATGGATTAGAGACCGAAATGTAAGACCGGACACTATAAAACTCTTAGAGGAAAACATAGGAAGAATACTCTTTGACATAAATCACAGCAAGATCTTTTTTGATCCACCTCCTAGAGTAATGGAATAAAAAAAAAAAACAAAAACAAATGGGAGCAAATGAAACCTAAAAGCTTTTGCAAAGCAAAGGAAACTACAAACAAGACGAAAAGACAACCCTCAGAATGGGAGAAAATATTTGCAAACGAATCAATGGACAAAGGATTAATCTCCAATGTATATAAACAGCTCATGCAGCTCAACAGTAAAAAAACAAACAAACCAATCCAAAAATGGGCAGATGACGTAAATAGACATTTGTCCCAAGAAGACATACAGATGACCAAGAAACACATGAAAAGCTACTCAACATCACTAATTATTAGAGAAATATAAACCAAAACTACAATGAGGTATCACCTCACACGAGTTAGAATGGGCATCATCAGAAAATCTACAAACAACAAATGCTGGAGAGGGTGTGGAGAAAAGGGAACCCTCTTACACTATTTGTGGGAATGTAAATTGATACAGTCACTATGGAGAACAGTATGGAGGTTCCTTAAAAAACTAAAAATAGAATTACCATATGACCCAGCAATCCCACTACTGGCCATATACCCAGAGAAAACCATAATTCAAAAAGACATATTCACCACAATATTCATTGCAGCACTATTTACAATAGCCAGGTCATGGAAGCAACCTAAATGCCCATAGACAGACGAACGGAAAAGATGTGCTACATATATAAAATGGAATATTACTCAGCCATAAAAAGGAATGAAATTGGGTCATTTGTAGAGACGTGGATAGATCTAGAGACTGTCATACAGAGTGAAGTAAGTCAGAAAGAGAAAAACAAATATCGTATATTAACGCATACATGTAGAACCTAGAAAAATGGTAAAGATGAACTGGTTTGCAAGGCAGAAATAGAGACACAGATGTAGAGAACAAATGTATGGACACCAAGGGGGGAAAGTGGCAGGGTGGTGGTGGTGGGATGAATTGCGACCCTGGGATTGACATATATACACTTATATGTATAAAATAGATAACCAATAAGAGCCTGCTGTATAAAAAAATGAATAAAATAAATTCAAAAATTAAAAAATAAATAATACTTAAGAAAATAAAACAGAAAAAAAAGTTCTGTCCTTCCCATAGACGTATTTATATGAATGAATGATTTCCATGCTTATATCCATAAATACAAAAAGAGGAATAAAACTTACTTTGACCCAAAAAAGAAAAAAAAAAAAACTGAACCCACTGGTCATACAGAGGAAAACCCTATCAGCGCACTTGCTCCAGTGGTAAACAATTCTTAAGTTGGTCACAGGTGGGGAATCATCTCCCATGCAGCCAGCAGCCCCCTCACAAGGAGCGTCCTCATTGCAAAGCTGGGGGACTGTGAGGAGGCGTCTCTGACTAAACGTGAGCTGAGCCCCAGGCCAGCTGCTGCTGAACTTTTCCCACCGTTCCCAGGTAAAACACCTGAATGTGTGCAAAGACTAAAAACTAGAGGAAGGGGCTTGGAGTCACACCAGCAACAGCACGCAGGCCGACTTGGTGCCTGCAGGCCAGCCAGGATGGTCCTGGCCCCGGGCGCTCGTCTGGAAACTTTCCATTTCCCTGCCTGAGGTACCCCTCCTGTCCCGGCCCCCACTGCTTTTTTCCTTCCTTACCTCTGCCCGGGGAGAAATTCCAGCAGCAAGTATGGGTGACACATCCTCTTCTTTAGCAGGTGGCAGCCCGGCAACTCCTGCAGAAAGTCCAGTAGAGCCCCAGTCACAACGGGCCACTCATAGAGCCGTGGGCCCTACTGCCTCCCACCAGCCCAACCCCGAGACTGCTGATGGGGCAGAGAATATGGCGTCAGGCACAGCTGCAGAAGCTTTTGCTGCCTGGAGGGGTGTTTATATTGACCTCAACCCAGGCACACCTGGGAAGGGCTGGCCGGCCGGGTCAGGCTGCCCAGGTCAGCCAATCCTCGCCCCTCAGGGGCTCAGATTTGCAGAAAATGGGCCTTGCTGCACCGGCCAGATCCAAGGAACAGGTGTAGGGTCCCGAGAGTCAGGATAGATAAGGGGCGGCAGCCCTGGCTTGTTTTCTAATCATTTTATCTGGTCCATGAGTGGGAGACAACTTCAAGAAGACCCTCTGCTAATGAGAGGAACCCAGGAGTCAGGGAGAGGAGGGGTGGTGGGTGGAGACAGAGGCCTGGTGCCCCGGCTGCTGTGGAAGCCCCTGGAAGACCAGGCAGAGCGAGGTCGTACAGAGTGAAGCCTAGGGTCACAGACCTGTTGGAGCTGCTGTTTATTAGTTCAAGCTCTGCTCTGAGGTGCTCTGTGTCAGCTCTGAGTGACAGGTGTGCTGGGGGTGCTCTGCAATGAGGGCTATGTGCACAGTTCCTGTGTGCCCAGCCCTGTCGGGGTACCTGTCCACGGGAGCTCCATATCCAGGGAGGGGCCTGCCCACGAGAGCCCCGTGGGCTGCTGGGTACCTGCCCAGGTGAGCTCCATATCCTGGGAGGGGCCTAACCACCACAGCCCCGTGGGCTGCTGGGTACCTGCCCAGGTGAGCTCCATATCCTGGGAGGGGCCTGACCACCAGAGCCCCATGGGCTGCTGGGGACCTGGTAGAGGACGCCAGGACAGTCAGTGAAGCCACAGAGGATATACATCTAGTAGTTCCTAATTCCTACACCCTGCTGGTCATTCTACCATCCACCAGGACATGGTATTCTGTATTAGACTTCAATGATGCCTTCTTCTGTATTCCATTCGTCCCAGAGTCACAAGAAATTTTGGCTGTGAGTGGCAGGACTCAACATACAACAAAAACAATACTGCTGGGCCGTCCTGCCCCAGGGGTTCAAAAATTCCCACACCATCTTTGGGGAAACGTTAGCTAAAGACCTAAAAGATCTACCTCTGGAGAAGGGAACCCTCCTTCAATATGCAGATGACATTCTGATCACCAGCCCGACTAAGGAGACCTCTGAACTACCTAGCCAATAAAAGATAGAAGGTGTCCAAGAAAAAGGCTCAAATATCACAAACTAAGGTGACCTTCTTGGGCTTCATTCGCTCAGAAGGTCGGAGAAGCCCACCCCAGGAAAGGGAAGAAGCCATTTGCAGCCTCACCCTTCCTGAAACTAGAAGACAGCTTAGGGGTTCCTGGGGAGACCGGGGTTTGCTGCATCTGGATCCCTAACTACAGTCTAATAGCTGGGCCTCTATATGAAACACTGAAAGGAAAAGATGATGATACTTTTGAATAGAATCCAGAAGCGGCCTTTCAAGAATGGAAAGAGCAGTCAGTTCAGACCCGTGCCCTGGACCTCCCTAAGTTAGCTAAACCCTTTGACCTTTACATTCCTGGTCCAAGGCGAATCGCCCTTGGAGTATTAGTGCAAAAACTGGGACCACTTGAAATGGAACAATGCAAGAATGCCCTCCAGGCATTGGCCAGCCACCCCATCCGACCAGGATACTGGGGGTATCTAAAAACCTGGAAATCAGCAGCCCACAAGGCCAGCTCCCTCCTAAGGGAAAAGGACGCCACTTGGTGATCCTAACCACCCACCATGCCCTGAAGTTGCAGGGATTGCTCCGTGGGCACAATGACCTCGAGTGAGGAGGCCCTCCAACACCAACCTCCAGAGAGACAACCTGGGGCAATGGGCCCCCATGACGACTCGTGTGACCATCACTTGACCTGGAGCTTCTCTCAGAAAACAACAAGAGTGTGCCCCAAAAGAGCAGACTATTGCTTACAGGACTTACTGCACCCAGAGCGGAGCTAATAAACTTGGTAGGGGAACCGTAAATAACGCTGCCACCATAGAAAAGCCTACAGACACCGCGGTGACGGCGGCCAATGAGACCGGCTGTACTCCTGGCTACTTCAAAAGGCCGTTGACTGAGTGGCCATCATGGTCCTGGATCACCACCGGCCCTGGACTGTCTGGGAGTTGAGCAAGCAGGGCTCTGACACCTGGTGCTGCTTGTACGTTAATTCAGTGGCCTAACTGAAGAAAGCGCAGACTACTGGTCAGAGCATCTAGGCTGGCAGAAACCGTCAGCCTAAGGGGGCCGAACCAATGTGGAGCAGGGTAAAACGGCCCACCCCCCCCCCAGCGTCTCTGCACATCTCTTTCCTGGACCCTTAAAGATCATTAGAATCTATAAAACTTCCAATGCTGGTGCTCAGGCAGACGAGCAGTGAGGGAGGAGGCCTGGGGACAATCAACCTCACATGGAGGCTGCTTGGGAGAAGTCCTCCCCCTCGCCCCGGGTATGAGGACACCCAACTCAGCACGAAGCATTTACAGAAGAGGTGTATGCACCCTCAGCACCCCAAGAATGAGGAATGGGACAAAAGGCAGAGGAGGGCTTTGTCACTGGCAAAGCCCATGAAAAATTCCTGGGAGATGAAAATAGAATCTGGGCAATAAAATAAAGTCTAACCATTTTTTCCTTTGTGCTTTGTCTAATTTCACTTGCTCCTAGGTTTCCACATGCAGAGGTCCCACACCCGACACTTCAGACCCGATTTCCTAGTGCAAAATGGCTGGGCCGACACCTCAGCTCGTGGGGTCCCGTGCAGACTCTGCGACATAGAGCCTGAGCTCCAGCCAACCCGGCCCTCGAGAGCTCTACCCCCTCCCTCCTGCTGACGCTGCCAGGATCTCTACACAGCAGCCCGGCCCACAACCCGCAAGGGAGCACACACTCTCACCTCTCCATTCTCTGATCAAAATATAAAGTTTTCCTTTGCTTCTGAACCAAAGTCAGTCTCGATCTGTTGGCTCCAATGACACTGGGCAGGGAGACCCTTGTTGGGACCCACTCTGCAGGATCAGTAACAGAATTTGAGAACATTGTAACTTCAAAGAACAGATGTGTGAGCCAAACTGTAATTAACATAAAGCAGTGTATAAGGCTCATGTAAAATAAGATGTTTCTAACACTTCCATTTGATATTTCCATCACTTTATTATAAGCAAGTTCAGTGGAGGGGTTTGTCTTATTTGTCAGGTCAACAGTAGAGAAATGCAGTGATTTCTTTCCAAGGATGGACATCTAATAATCTTGGTTGAAGTTTCAACCTTGTTTTGAATGATTTTCCATTGAAAATGATACCTCTCTTTCAGCTCCTAGATTTCTGAGAAGTATAAAATCTTATATTTTTTTATTACCAAAGGGGAAAGGTGGGAGGAGGGATAAATTAACAGTTTCAGATTAACATATACACACTGCTATGTATAAAATATATCATCAACAAGGAACTACTGTATAACACAGGGAACTATACTCAATATTTTGTAATGACCCCTAAGGGGAAATAATCTGAAAAACAATAGATATCTATATCGACATCATCTATCAACTACAGATAAAATGGAAACTAAAGGAGGCCGATGGTGAGCGTTTCTGAACCTGAAGACTTCAATCATCTAAAGTTCGGAATCTGACTAAGGCCCAAGTCCCTTAAAGAACACACATGTACCAGTAGCTTAAAAATTCCCCAGATTGGAGTTCGGGGAGACACTGATTTGGAAAAATCCCTGGTGTTCTCCTTACATACACGGGACCTTTCCTACAGCTAAAACATGCCTGTGACACCCAGAAGATGGAACACGGTTGGATCAGGGAGATTTTGGAAAAGGCACAAAAACTCCTAATTTCCTGGTTGTTGGGTTCACCCCTCCAGCCTTTTTCCTTAAAATCTCCCCACTTGAGGATGTCAGCACCTTCAACATCCAGTTGCACAAAATTTGGAATTTTTCCAAAGGAAGAAGGGGAAGGAGGAGAAACAAGGAGAGCCAAGCCCTAAATGTTCGGACAGGAACATGTCACTCTACTTTCCAATCAGGAAGAAGAATTAAGCAAAGGCTTAGCCTGCCACCGGGAACCAGAGTAGGGCCAGAAGCAAACCAGCGGTTCTGCGGACAGCTCCCAAAAAAGCGAGTTGAAAAATGGAGGTCAGGGGCACTGCAATTCACAAACCTGCAGAGTTATAAATTATAACTATCGTCCAAAATTATATTGAGGGAAGTCAATGAACAGGATTGGAAAGGAAGGCAGAATTGCAGGAAACAGATTTCAGGAGTCAGATTCGAATAGCCCCTAAAGCACATGAAAAGCGGCCAAACGTCGACAATGATGCACAAGGCCAAAAAGAGCATATGTGTTTTTTTCTGAATAAATTCAGGAAAAAACGCATAGGCCCTCTTTGGCCAACCAAGCAAGCCGGAAATAAAATTCAGCACTACAAAGAAGTCTCACTTCCCATCGGTCAAAAGCGCCTTCCTAAAAAAGTGTAAAAAAAAATACTGGAGAGGCCAGGGAGGACAGGGAGCATTGTTACACTGATGGTCGGGATGTAAATTGCCAATGGCGACTCTGGAGAAGGGTATGGTATTTCCTAAAACATCTAAAAAACACAGCTAGAGAGAAAGGGGCACATCCATTCATGGGCGTATAAATTGGAAAAATAAAAATCAAAAAGACACAGGCACCCAGAAGTTAAAGGGCTGCTCTGGTTACAAGAACCTCCACTTGTGTACATCTTAAATATCCCAGGGATGAAAAAAATGGTAAAGAAGTTGTGGTCCTTATGTACAATGGAATATCATTCAGCCATGAAATCAATGTCCTAAGGCTAGTAGCAGCATGATGAGTGGATTTAGGTACGACGATTCTAAGTGAAATAAGTCACACAGAAAAACACACTTATCATTAGATATCACTTAGAGAGGGAATGTAAAAACTGATACCCTTGAACTGAATTACAAAACAGAACAGAGTCACACATTTTGAAAACACACTATGGCTGCTTAACGCGAAAGGTGAGGTGGGGTGATGCATAAAACAAGGGTTTCAAATTAGCTCAGATACCGTTCCATAAACCAAATATGTAATAGACAAGACCTACTCCTTGCTCAGTGAACTGGACTCAACACCCCCTATTCACCGCACAAGAATATATCTGTCTAGTAAGAATCTGAAAACCTATGTATTGATCTCTCTCTGGAAGAGAGTCAAGTGAGTGTAAAGTGGCATAAACACAGCCATGAAAAGCAGCTAAACCCCATTTTAAAAATAAATTACCTTTAAAAACCCGTGAAACAAAGACAGGGAAAGAAAGAGAAATTCTTACAAAATTCGTTCAGGGGCTGTGATGCAACCTGGATTGACCATATCTAGACCCACAGGTGATTGAGACATAAAGGTGGGCACTCATGGGGCTGAGACTTTGGGTGACGTTGGGTGAGCAAACGCAGACCCTTTAAAATAATACTGCGTGGTACCCATCCCATGGGTCCCAAATCTCCAGGTTCAAGGGCATCTTCCTACATCGAAAACATGCATGAGAAACCCAGAAGATGGTACACCGTCTGATCGGGAAAGGCTTCTGAAACGCACCTCATTTCTCATCTCCTTGTGCTAGGGTTCGCCTTTCCAGCCACTTTACTAGGAATCTCCCTATTGGGGAATAAGCACCTTTAACCTCCTCTTCTCTGCAGGTTGCAATTTGTCCTGAGGATGAACGGGAAGAGGGGGAACCAATGAGAGACTAGATCTAGGTGTTGTGACAGGCACAGGTCACTCTATTTTCCCATCAGGAAGAAGAATTAACCACAGGCTCAGCATGCCCCCCGGAACCAGAATAGGGCCTGAAGCAATCCTGCGCATTTGCGGCCAGCTCCCAAAAAATCCAGTTGAAAAATGGAGCTCAGGGACACTGCAATTCACAAACCTGCAGAGTTATAAATGATAAGTCTCGTACACAAATATATTGAGGGAAGGCAATGAAGAGGATTTGAAAGCAAGGCAGAATTGCAGGAAACAGGTATCAGGAGGTAGATTCGAATTGCCTTTAAAGCACATGAAAAGGGGCAAAACGTGGACAATGATGCCCTTGGCCTAAAAGGGCATATACGTTTTTTCCTGAATATATTCAGGAAAAAACGCATACGCCCTTTTTGGCCAACCAAGCAACCTGGAAAGGCAAATCAGCGCTACAATGAAGTCTCGCTTCCCATCGTTCAAAGGCCGTGCTGAAAAAGTGTCAAAACCAGAAATGCAGGACAGGCCATGGAGAAATGGCAGCCTTGCTACGCTGATGGGCGGGATGTAAATTGCCAACAGCCACTCTGGAGAAGTGTACGGTGTGTCCTGAAACATCTAAAACACACAACTTAGAGAGCACAGGGCACTTCCACTCATGGGTGTGTAAATAGGGAAAACTAAAAATCAGCAAGACACAGGCACCCCAAAATTTAGGGCTGCTCTGTTGACAAGAACCTCCACTTCATGACTCCTTAAATATCCCAGGAAATATTAAAATGGATAAAGATGTTGAGGTCCTTATGTACAATGGAATTTCACTCAGCCATGAAATCAATGTCCTAAGGCAAGTAGCAGCATGATGAGTGGATTTAGGTATGACGATTGTAAGTGAAATAAGTCACACAGAAAAAGACACTTATTATAAGATATCACTTATAGAGGGAATGTAAAAACCGTTACCATTGAACTGAATTACAAAACAGAACAGAGTCACACATTTTGAAAACACACTATGGCTTCTTAACGGGAAAGGTGAGGTGGGGTGATGCATAAAACAAGGGTTTCTAATTAGCTCAGATACCGTTCCATAAACCCAATATGTACTAGACAAGACCTATTCCTTGCTCAGTGAACTGGACTAAACACCCACTATTCACCGCACAAGAATATATCTGACTAGTAAGAATCTTAAAACCTATGTATTGATATCTGTCTGGAAGTGAGTAAAGTGGGTGTAAAGCCGCATAAACACAGCAGTGAAAAGCAGCTAAAGCCCATTATAAAAATCAATTGCTTTTAAAAACCCATGCAACAAAGAGAGTGAAAGAGAGAGAAATTCTGACACAATTCGTTCAGGGGCTGTGATGCAACCTGGATTTACCATATCTAGACCCACAGCTAGATGAGACATAAGGGTGGACACTCTTGGGGCTGAGAGGTTTGGTGAGGTTGGGTGAGCAAATGCAGACCCTTTAAAGTAATACTGCGTGGTACCCGTCCAATGGGTCCCAAATCTCCAGGTTCAAGGGCATCTACCTACATCGAAAACATGTACTAGAAACCCAGAAGATGGTACACCGTCTGATTGGGAAAGGTTTCTAAAAGGCACCTCATTTCTCATCTCCTTGTGCTCGGGTTCGCCATTCCATCCACTCTACTAGCAATCTCCCCCCTTGGAGAATCAGCACCTTTAACCTCCTGTTCTGTACAGGTTGCAATTTGTCCTGAGAATGAACGGGAAGTGGGGGAACCAATGAGAGACTTGCTCTAGGTTTTGTGACAGGCACAGGTCAATCTTTTTTCTCATTAGGAAGAAGAATTAACCACAGGCTCAGCCTGCCCCACAGAACCAGAAGAGGGTCTGAAGCAAT